>NW_027551772.1:900000-1060197 GCF_045843805.1 Urocitellus parryii
GATGCAGACCCAGCTTTGATGGTCTCACTACAAAGGAAGCTAAAGCTCCTGACAACAACATAGATTTCAAGTGCCCAACCTCAGAGGCAGTTTCTCACCAAGTCTTTAGGCCAGCAGAGCTCCATGTTTGTGGAGTGTTTATCCTGTCCCTTACTTATGGAAACTCCTCTACCACCTCCTAGGTTGTGAACTCCTGAGCATTTTCCATTCAACATATGTATTCACAGATTTTCTAACTCTTCCCCTCGAGTTGCTTCTTCCTTGGGGCGAAGGTCATGTCAAGGCATTGTTCTGGATGAGAGTGGGAAGATTTTTGTGTAGCACGTATTTGCATACACATTGGATTCATTTCCTATTTTCCATTTGAAATACTGATTCCCTGACACTAACCCATACCCTACTAGACTCTGACTATGAATCCTAATATGATGGAGAGAAATAACCCAAACAGAATAGAAATACAAGCAGTTCAGAGGAGGCATGGTGTATAGTTGCATTGCCTTTTGCATTATACAGGGTAGGTGTTATAAATCTAGTCCAATTGAATAGAAATAGTTCTCCATGTGTTTTTAAAGTTAACAAATATGTGAATTCCTGTCTCCCTTTCTCTGTAGCCTATTCAGCACATGTATTTTTACATGCACATATAGAATCCTACCTGGTATCCCACGTATATTCTTGTGAGGTGGCTGACTTGGCAGATACAAATTGTGAGAAGAGATCACTCCTCCCAAACGCTGTTGGAACTGAAAGTTCAACCTATGGGTGAGCTTCCTACTTGAAGAACATGATACAAAAATCCATGTTAAGTAAAATGAATATTTTTGGATCTGTGGATGACATATATTTCATGATGAATTTCGATTGGCATATATATTTCGGATTTTTAATGTCTGTGTTTGTGTTTATATATATATATATATATATATATATATATATATATATATATATATACATGCACACACACACAAACTCTCCAGATTTTTCAAAATATGAAATATATGTGTCTTATGATACATTCCCTAAATTCATTCCTGTTCATATATGTGGATTTATAGACAACTTTTCACAAGATTATTCTCAGAAATATTTATCCACCTGAAATACATATTTTTTTCCTAGTACTGAAAACTAACTTCAGTGGATGGTGCATAGAAATCCTAATCTTTCTACAGTAACTGACCCAGTTTAACATCAATGCAAGTAGATTCCTATGGGACATGATGTGTATTTTGACGTTCATTTTTATTCAACACTGGTACCTTACTATTTCTTCAGCTGATGCACATCATAGGATATACATTTCCGCCTCAAGTTTACAAATTTCTAGGCATTTGGTTCACTTTCAATCACTTCCTGCTTCAGAACACATGTATTCCTCCATGTTTCTTGACTGGTTTGTTCATGAGACTTCATTCCAAACACGTGATTTTCCATTTCCATAATCACTTTTGAAGCAAAACACACACACCCTTCATGGTAAACCATAACCCTAATATTGCCATTAGATGTATAACTGGTAGGAATGAATGATTGTGTATCAATATAAGATTTCCTATGTAGTTTCAGATATCAATTCAATCCATTATTTAAATTGGAAGCAGTTATATTATTTATTCACAGTATGGTCTATTCATGCATTATCTCTATATTCATAGACCCAGGGTACACCTATTTGTACCCCCAAATACTAATTGATACGTCTTGAACATACTGCTCCCAGCAATGGTGGAAGTAATACTCATGTCACCTGATCTGCATACACATTTTATCACTGTGATATTCTGGACACAAAATGCAAAGGTCACACTTATGATTGTAGCAAAGCCTAATTGGAAAGTGAGCATGGATTCCTAAAAACTTCCTTCTCCAGGTTGCCTAATGCTCTCCAATGTCAATCCTATTGGTGACTACACATTTGTTTCTTCCTAAGATTACATATTCATCCTCAACCCTGTTGAAACTGTCTAATCCTATCACTTTGCCTGATTTCCTAATGTCTCTATTGATGTCTGCTTTCCTACATATTTTTCCCCAGTTCATCATTGTGACTGACTCTTCACATGTGCTGACATTTACATTCACTCTCTAACCGATACCCTATTGCTAAAGAACTTTTGGTCCAAATTTTATACTCACTCTTCTTCCTAAACCTACCGACTAGCTTCCTAATCTTACCTACTATCCCTTTTTGACTGGATGTTCTCTTCTACATTCAATCATCCAAGGTACAAGGTCCTATGCCATTGCAGATCAATTGATCTGAGACATCTGTGCAGAATGTAATTCAAAGCTAAGTATCCCAATCAAGGGCCCAATGCCCTTCTGGCCTTCAAATCTTACTTAGATTTCTGTTTTCATACATATATTTCACCTATATATGATTACAAATATCGCAGGTTCCCAATACCATTCTACAACTAGCAGAATGATTCCTAACCCAAATCGAACATGTTCTTAACCCTAACCAGACACTGTTCCCTCAATCGAACTTTATAGAAGAGCAGGGACAGAGTTGGTCTTACAATACAGGAATGGAGGGGATCTTCCACCTGCTGAGAACCTCAAAGGTCCATGCAGAAATGAACCCTGGAGAAGATGTAGGCAGCTATGAAGGACCTGAGAGAGCAAAAGTCATCTTCCATGGCAAACAACCTGGTCAGGATGAAGGGATGTGTCTGAATGAGCCTCTCTCTTCTTAATGTAGACAAGATGGACCAAAGCAGGCCTGTGTGGAGAGCTGTTCCTTGGTGCCTATGGTTGATATTCCATTCTAACTTGTGAAAGTGTCACAGGAAGCAGGGACAGCCTCCATCTCATGGGACCCTTGCAAGCAACTGTTAGGACACAGTGGTTGCCGAGGCAGTGACCTCATTCAGTTCCTGAAGGAAGTGACCTCACCTCACTTCCTTGGTGATGGAACTCTCTGAACTTGGGATCCAGGAAGCCAGGCACCCAGAGGCAGTCCCAGTCCCAGTCCCAGTGGGCTCACTTGTTTGGATTTACCAAGGACAGAGTCAGTCTTCCTTGGTACCTACTGATGTGAGGATGGCCAAATGCCAGGAAAGCACTGAAGAGGGCCTTGCCTGAGAAAGCAGGTAGTGGCTCACCGCTGGCTCCTGACAACTTCACAGAGTTGGCCAAGGAGGCCAGACCTGAGACAGGACAGGCCATTTCGGGGGAACATAGTATGGCCCAGCAGTCAGACGACACTCCGGGTAGTCACAGACCTACTTGGGGGAAGGAGGTGCCTTTGTGGGTGTGGGGGTGAGTTTGTGGATTTGTCTCATGTTCTGAGAATAGGTAGGAAAGGCGGTTTGTTTGTTTGGAGTGGACTGTTTCCAGTAAGTCTTTGGACAAGGCGAGTGTTTCTAAGTTTGTGTATCTCACTGTGTCCCTGGTTGTAGACATTAGAAAAGAGAATGCATCAATGGATGTGTCCTGTCTAGTAGAAAGCTTCCCAGTCTTCATCCTGCCCAATTTATGAGTGGACTGCGGCTTGCCTTATGGATGGGCAACACCTACTATCTTCCTAAGTTCCTGTTTTCTTCCTGAATTCTGGCCACTCTCCAGAATAGGCTCATGGTTTTGTGTCCAAGATATGTACCACCTCCAAGCTCTGTGACATGGCCATGTACTGGATAGCTGAAAGGAATGGTGAGCATCTCAGAAAACTCAGATATCAGTGGGACCAGTAAAGTCTCAGTGGAGAAAGCCTGCTTTGGGCCTTTTGCTTACCTATTGTTCTGTTGCCCTGAATGTCAGGAAGGCCTTTGCCTCAGGGCACCCCTTTGGGAAGCCTGAAGAAAACAGTTTTCAAATGGAAATGAATGGGCATCACCTGTGGCTCTTTGCTTCATTGCTTTGCAAAGGGATGTGTCTGAATCAGCCTCTTGGCCCTGTGTGAGGCTGTGGCTTAGATTGTCAGCACCTGATGGATTGAAGAAAGATCCCATGTGTGCATGCAAAGCCAAGATGGCAAAAACGCAGTCATTTTGCATGAAGTCTCTCGCCTTCCTCTGTAAGGTTCCTGACCTCCGTCAAGAGAGCATAGGGATCCTTTGGGTCAAATGAGTTCTGCAAAGCCCTGCAGAGGCTAGCCCATAGGCGCTTGGGTTTTCTCCTGACTCCAATTCACACAAAGAATCTATACCCCGCAGTCAGTAGGCCTCAAATTGGAGAAGCAGAGCAGTATTAAAGGCAGGCCTCTTTGATCACTCCTGGTGCACAGGAAGGCTGTCCAGGCCACCCTGATATTAGGCAAATGAGGGGCAAGGGAGCTTCTTGTGGACACTGTCTTGGGCTGAGCCCCTGATGGAAACCTCCAGCCAGAGGTTATGATGAGTGTGTATATGGAAGAAGATGAGGGCCATGTGGCAGTGTTTTGGTTTGAATTGTGGTCATTTGTGTGGCGGTTGGAAGAGATGACTGGGTCCACCTTGGCGTGAACTCTGGTGTGATTCCCCTTGGAGACTGAGCTCTGGAACTGACCTCAGAGAAGTATTGCCATGAATTGTGTTGAGATTTTAGGAGGCCACGCATGAGAGTCACCCTTGGAATCTGAGATCTAGGCCCAGGTTGGCTTTCCACAGAGCACTGGGAATCTCAGCCAGGATATCCCATGATTTTATTCTTCCAGACCTGGCAGCCATCGTTGAGAGTCAAAACACACATGGACCTCACATTGTAGACCTCAATGGGCCTGGCTTCATGCGACCTTTTGGCCACTCTTTGGGAAGCCTTGTTTGTGAGAGTTCTCCAGAGCTTTCATTGAAATGAGCTTCCTCACCATTTAATGGTTCCTGAATGAATGGAAACCCACAGTGCCTCCAACTTCATCCTTTAAAAATGGCTAGATAAATACCATGAAATTTTTCAGTTCCCATGACCAGGTGGCACTGGAGAACCTTTGGATGTCCTGTTGCTGATCAGGAGTGTACCAGACGGTGCCTTGATTGACTGGGTTTTATGAAAATGGTGTAGAACAGAGATGCCAGTAAGTTGGGGCCTGCTGAGTAGTGGGCCTAGAGAAGTGGTGTGCAGGAGTGTGATAAAACATCTGTGGTAGGGCCATGTGGATCTGACATTGGCTTCCAAATGGCTTGTGAATGACATGGTGCAGCTGGCAGACACTTATAAGTAAAGGCATCTTGTTATATGGAGAGGTTTCAGGGCAATGTTCAGAATCAGGTTGCTAGGGTCAAGGGGGCAAGCTCTGTGGGATAGAAGACTGGTTGGTGCATTCTCCTAGGACCCTGATCCACCACACGTGACAGAACTCCCTCCAGCACTGTGTCCCAGTTGAACTCCTTGTATTTCATGAAGCAAATACCAAACTCCCAGTGCAGCAGCAAGAAACACCACGAAAAGTAGAGGAGGACCAAATGGCTTCCCAGTCCACACAGGGAGACACTTAGCCTCCAGTGGCCACTGTGGACCTACAAAGAGAGAATTCAGCACTTCTGCCTCATGTTCATTGGAAAATCAGAAACCATGTCCTCCAGGTCACATAGATGCAGACCCAGCTTTGATGGTCTCACTAGAAAGGAAGCTAAAGCTCCTGACAACAACATAGATTTCAAGTGCCCAACCTCAGAGGCAGTTTCTCACCAAGTCTTTAGGCCAGCAGAGCTCCATGTTTGTGGAGTGTTTATCCTGTCCCTTACTTATGGAAACTCCTCTACCACCTCCTAGGTTGTGAAATCCTGAGCATTTTCCATTCAACATATGTATTCACAGATTTTCTAACTCTTCCCCTCGAGTTGCTTCTTCCTTGGGGCGAAGGTCATGTCAAGGCATTGTTCTGGATGAGAGTGGGAAGATTTTTGTGTAGCACGTATTTGCATACACATTGGATTCATTTCCTATTTTCCATTTGAAATACTGATTCCCTGACACTAACCCATACCCTACTAGGCTCTGACTATGAATCCTAATATGATGGAGAAAAATAACCCAAACAGAATAGTAATACAAGCAGTTCAGAGGAGGCATGGTGTATAGTTGCATTTGCCTTTTGCATTATAAAGGGTAGGTGTTATAAATCCAGTCCAATTGAATAGAAATAGTTCCCCATGTGTTTTTAAAGTTAACAAATATGTGAATTCCTGTCTCCCTTTCTCTGTAGCCTATTCAGCACATGTATTTTTACATGCACATATAGAATCCTACCTGGTATCCCACGTATATTCTTGTGAGGTGGCTGACTTGGCAGATACAAATTGTGAGAAGAGATCACTCCTCCCAAACGCTGTTGGAACTGAAAATTCAACCTATGGGTGAGCTTCCTACTTGAACAACATGATACAAAATTCCATGTTCAGTAAAATGAATATTTTTGGATATGTGGATGACATATATTTCATGATGAATTTCGATTGGCATATATATTTCGAATTTTTAATGTCTCTGTTTGTGTTTTGTGTGTGTGTGTGTATATATATGTACACACACACACACACACAAACTCTCCAGATTTTTCAAAATATGAAATATATGTGTCTTATGATACATTCCCTAAATTCATTCATGTTCATATATGTGGATTTATAATCAACTTTTCACAAGATTATTCTCAGAAATATTTATCCACCTGAAATACATATTTTTTTCCTAGTACTGAAAACTAACTTCAGTGGATGGTGCATAGAAATCCTAATCTTTCTACAGTAACTGACCCAGTTTAACATCAATGCAAGTCGATTCCTATGGGACATGATGTGTATTTGGACGTTCATTTTTATTCAACACTGGTACCTTACTATTTCTTCAGCTGATGCACATCATAGGATATACATTTCCTCCTCAAGTTTAAAAATTTCTAGGCATTTGGTTCACTTTCAATCACTTCCTGCTTCAGAACACATGTATTCCTCCATGTTTCTTGACTGGTTTGTTCATGAGACTTCATTCCAAACACGTGATTTTCCATTTCCATAATCACTTTTGAAGCAAAACTCACACACCCTTCATGGTAAACCATAACCCTAATATTGCCATTAGATGTATAACTGGTAGGAATGAATGATTGTGTATCAATATAAGATTTCCTATGTAGTTTCAGATATCAATTCAATCCATTATTTAAATTGGAAGCAGTTATATTATTTATTCACAGTATGGTCTATTCATGCATTAACTCTATATTCATAGACCCAGGGTACACCTATTTGTACCCCCAAATACTAATTGATACGTCTTCAACATACTGCTCCCAGCAATGGTGGAAGTAATACTCATGTCACCTGATCTGCATACACATTTTATCACTGTGATATTCTGGACACAAAATGCAAAGGTCACACTTATGATTGTAGCAAAGCCTAATTGGAAAGTGAGCATGGATTCCTAAAAACTTCCTTCTCCAGGTTGCCTAATGCTCTCCAATGTCAATCCTATTGGTGACTACACATTTGTTTCTTCCTAAGATTACATATTCATCCTCAACCCTGTTGAAACTGTCTAATCCTATCACTTTGCCTGATTTCCTAATGTCTCTATTGATATCTGCTTTCCTACATATTTTTCCCCAGTTCATCATTGTGACTGACTCTTCACATGTGCTGACATTTACATTCACTCTCTAACCGATACCCTATTGCTAAAGAACTTTTGGTCCAAATTTTATACTCACTCTTCTTCCTAAACCTACCGACTAGCTTCCTAATCTTACCTACTATCCCTTTTTGACTGGATGTTCTCTTCTACATTCAATCATCCAAGGTACAAGGTCCTATGCCATTGTAGATCAATTGATCTGAGACATCTGTGCAGAATGTAATTCAAAGCTAAGTATCCCAATCAAGGGCCCAATGCCCTTCTGGCCTTCAAATCTTACTTAGATTTCTGTTTTCATACATATATTTCACCTATATATGATTACAAATATCGCAGGTTCCCAATACCATTCTACAACTAGCAGAATGATTCCTAACCCAAATCGAACATGTTCTTAACCCTAACCAGACACTGTTCCCTCAATCGAACTTTACAGAAGAGCAGGGACAGAGTTGGTCTTACAATACAGGAATGGAGGGGATCTTCCACCTGCTGAGAACCTCAAAGGTCCATGCAGAAATGAACCCTGGAGAAGATGTAGGCAGCTATGAAGGTCCTGAGAGAGCAAAAGTCATCTTCCATGGCAAACAACCTGGTCAGGATGAAGGGATGTGTCTGAATGAGCCTGTCTCTTCTTAATGTAGACAAGATGGACCAAAGCAGGCCTGTGTGGAGAGCTGTTCCTTGGTGCCTATGGTTGATATTCCATTCTAACTTGTGAAAGTGTCACAGGAAGCAGGGACAGCCTCCATCTCATGGGACCCTTGCAAGCAACTGTTAGGACACAGTGGTTGCCGAGGCAGTGACCTCATTCAGTTCCTGAAGGAAGTGACCTCACCTCACTTCCTTGGTGATGGAACTCTCTGAACTTGGGATCCAGGAATCCAGGCACCCAGAGGCAGTCCCAGTCCCAGTCCCAGTGGGCTCACTTGTTTGGATTTACCAAGGACAGAGTCAGTCTTCCTTGGTACCTACTGATGTGAGGATGGCCAAATGCCAGGAAAGCACTGAAGAGGGCCTTGCCTGAGAAAGCAGGTAGTGGCTCACCGCTGGCTCCTGACAACTTCACAGAGTTGGCCAAGGAGGCCAGATCTGAGACAGGACAGGCCATTTCGGGGGAACATAGTATGGCCCAGCAGTCAGACGACACTCCGGGTAGTCACAGACCTACTTGGGGGAAGGAGGTGCCTTTGTGGGTGTGGGGGTGAGTTTGTGGATTTGTCTCATGTTCTGAGAATAGGTGGGAAAGGCGGTTTGTTTGTTTGGAGTGGACTGTTTCCAGTAAGTCTTTGGACAAGGCGAGTGTTTCTAAGTTTGTGTATCTCACTGTGTCCCTGGTTGTAGACATTAGAAAAGAGAATGCATCAATGGATGTGTCCTGTCTAGTAGAAAGCTTCCCAGTCTTCATCCTGCCCAATTTATGAGTGGACTGCGGCTTGCCTTATGGATGGGCAACACCTACTATCTTCCTAAGTTCCTGTTTTCTTCCTGAATTCTGGCCACTCTCCAGAATAGGCTCATGGTTTTGTGTCCAAGATATGTACCACCTCCAAGCTCTGTGACATGGCCATGTACTGGATAGCTGAAAGGAATGGTGAGCATCTCAGAAAACTCAGATATCAGTGGGACCAGTAAAGTCTCAGTGGAGAAAGCCTGCTTTGGGCCTTTTGCTTACCTATTGTTCTGTTGCCCTGAATGTCAGGAAGGCCTTTGCCTCAGGGCACCCCTTTGGGAAGCCTGAAGAAAACAGTTTTCAAATGGAAATGAATGGGCATCACCTGTGGCTCTTTGCTTCATTGCTTTGCAAAGGGATGTGTCTGAATCAGCCTCTTGGCCCTGTGTGAGGCTGTGGCTTAGACTGTCAGCACCTGATGGATTGAAGAAAGATCCCATGTGTGCATGTAAAGCCAAGATGGCAAAAACGCAGTCATTTTGCATGAAGTCTCTCGCCTTCCTCTGTAAGGTTCCTGACCTCCGTCAAGAGAGCATAGGGATCCTTTGGGTCAAATGAGTTCTTCAAAGCCCTGCAGAGGCTAGCCCATAGGCGCTTGGGTTTTCTCCTGACTCCAATTCACACAAAGAATCTATACCCCGCAGTCAGTAGGCCTCAAATTGGAGAAGCAGAGCAGTATTAAAGGCAGGCCTCTTTGATCACTCCTGGTGCACAGGAAGGCTGTCCAGGCCACCCTGATATTAGGCAAATGAGGGGCAAGGGAGCTTCTTGTGGACACTGTCTTGGGCTGAGCCCCTGATGGAAACCTCCAGCCAGAGGTTATGATGAGTGTGTATATGGAAGAAGATGAGGGCCATGTGGCAGTGTTTTGGTTTGAATTGTGGTCATTTGTGTGGCGGTTGGAAGAGATGACTGGGTCCACCTTGGCGTGAACTCTGGTGTGATTCCCCTTGGAGACTGAGCTCTGGAACTGACCTCAGAGAAGTATTGCCATGAATTGTGTTGAGATTTTAGGAGGCCACGCATGAGAGTCACCCTTGGAATCTGAGATCTAGGCCCAGGTTGGCTTTCCACAGAGCACTGGGAATCTCAGCCAGGATATCCCATGATTTTATTCTTCCAGACCTGGCAGCCATCGTTGAGAGTCAAAACACACATGGACCTCACATTGTAGACCTCAATGGGCCTGGCTTCATGCGACCTTTTGGCCACTCTTTGGGAAGCCTTGTTTGTGAGAGTTCTCCAGAGCTTTCATTGAAATGAGCTTCCTCACCATTTAATGGTTCCTGAATGAATGGAAACCCACAGTGCCTCCAACTTCATCCTTTAAAAATGGCTAGATAAATACCATGAAATTTTTCAGTTCCCATGACCAGGTGGCACTGGAGAACCTTTGGATGTCCTGTTGCTGATCAGGAGTGTACCAGACGGTGCCTTGATTGACTGGGTTTTATGAAAATGGTGTAGAACAGAGATGCCAGTAAGTTGGGGCCTGCTGAGTAGTGGGCCTAGAGAAGTGGTGTGCAGGAGTGTGATAAAACCTCTGTGGTAGGGCCATGTGGATCTGACATTGGGTTCCAAGTGGCTTGTGAATGACATGGTGCAGCCGGCAGACACTTATATGTAAAGGCATCTTGTTATATGGAGAGGTTTCAGGGCAATGTTCAGAATCAGGTTGCTAGGGTCAAGGGGGCAAGCTCTGTGGGATAGAAGACTGGTTGGTGCATTCTCCTAGGACCCTGATCCACCACACGTGACAGAACTCCCTCCAGCACTGTGTCCCAGTTGAACTCCTTGTATTTCATGAAGCAAATACCAAACTCCCAGTGCAGCAGCAAGAAACACCACGAAAAGTAGAGGAGGACCAAATGGCTTCCCAGTCCACACGGGGAGACACTTAGCCTCCAGTGGCCACTGTGGACCTACAAAGAGAGAATTCAGCACTTCTGCCTCATGTTCATTGGAAAATCAGAAACCATGTCCTCCAGGTCACATAGATGCAGACCCAGCTTTGATGGTCTCACTACAAAGGAAGCTAAAGCTCCTGACAACAACATAGATTTCAAGTGCCCAACCTCAGAGGCAGTTTCTCACCAAGTCTTTAGGCCAGCAGAGCTCCATGTTTGTGGAGTGTTTATCCTGTCCCTTACTTATGGAAACTCCTCTACCACCTCCTAGGTTGTGAACTCCTGAGCATTTTCCATTCAACATATGTATTCACAGATTTTCTAACTCTTCCCCTCGAGTTGCTTCTTCCTTGGGGCGAAGGTCATGTCAAGGCATTGTTCTGGATGAGAGTGGGAAGATTTTTGTGTAGCACGTATTTGCATACACATTGGATTCATTTCCTATTTTCCATTTGAAATACTGATTCCCTGACACTAACCCATACCCTACTAGACTCTGACTATGAATCCTAATATGATGGAGAGAAATAACCCAAACAGAATAGAAATACAAGCAGTTCAGAGGAGGCATGGTGTATAGTTGCATTGCCTTTTGCATTATACAGGGTAGGTGTTATAAATCTAGTCCAATTGAATAGAAATAGTTCTCCATGTGTTTTTAAAGTTAACAAATATGTGAATTCCTGTCTCCCTTTCTCTGTAGCCTATTCAGCACATGTATTTTTACATGCACATATAGAATCCTACCTGGTATCCCACGTATATTCTTGTGAGGTGGCTGACTTGGCAGATACAAATTGTGAGAAGAGATCACTCCTCCCAAACGCTGTTGGAACTGAAAGTTCAACCTATGGGTGAGCTTCCTACTTGAACAACCTGATACAAAAATCCATGTTCAGTAAAATGAATATTTTTGGATCTGTGGATGACATATATTTCATGATGAATTTCGATTGGCATATATATTTCGGATTTTTAATGTCTGTGTTTGTGTTTTTTTTTAATATATATATATATATATACATGCACACACACACAAACTCTCCAGATTTTTCAAAATATGAAATATATGTGTCTTATGATACATTCCCTAAATTCATTCATGTTCATATATGTGGATTTATAATCAACTTTGCACAAGATTATTCTCAGAAATATTTATCCACCTGAAATACATATTGTTTTCCTAGTACTGAAAACTAACTTCAGTGGATGGTGCATAGAAATCCTAATCTTTCTACAGTAACTGACCCAGTTTAACATCAATGCAAGTCGATTCCTATGGGACATGATGTGTATTTGGACGTTCATTTTTATTCAACACTGGTACCTTACTATTTCTTCAGCTGATGCACATCATAGGATATACATTTCCTCCTCAAGTTTAAAAATTTCTAGGCATTTGGTTCACTTTCAATCACTTCCTGCTTCAGAACACATGTATTCCTCCATGTTTCTTGACTGGTTTGTTCATGAGACTTCATTCCAAACACGTGATTTTCCATTTCCATAATCACTTTTGAAGCAAAACTCACACACCCTTCATGGTAAACCATAACCCTAATATTGCCATTAGATGTATAACTGGTAGGAATGAATGATTGTGTATCAATATAAGATTTCCTATGTAGTTTCAGATATCAATTCAATCCATTATTTAAATTGGAAGCAGTTATATTATTTATTCACAGTATGGTCTATTCATGCATTAACTCTATATTCATAGACCCAGGGTACACCTATTTGTACCCCCAAATACTAATTGATACGTCTTCAACATACTGCTCCCAGCAATGGTGGAAGTAATACTCATGTCACCTGATCTGCATACACATTTTATCACTGTGATATTCTGGACACAAAATGCAAAGGTCACACTTATGATTGTAGCAAAGCCTAATTGGAAAGTGAGCATGGATTCCTAAAAACTTCCTTCTCCAGGTTGCCTAATGCTCTCCAATGTCAATCCTATTGGTGACTACACATTTGTTTCTTCCTAAGATTACATATTCATCCTCAACCCTGTTGAAACTGTCTAATCCTATCACTTTGCCTGATTTCCTAATGTCTCTATTGATATCTGCTTTCCTACATATTTTTCCCCAGTTCATCATTGTGACTGACTCTTCACATGTGCTGACATTTACATTCACTCTCTAACCGATACCCTATTGCTAAAGAACTTTTGGTCCAAATTTTATACTCACTCTTCTTCCTAAACCTACCGACTAGCTTCCTAATCTTACCTACTATCCCTTTTTGACTGGATGTTCTCTTCTACATTCAATCATCCAAGGTACAAGGTCCTATGCCATTGTAGATCAATTGATCTGAGACATCTGTGCAGAATGTAATTCAAAGCTAAGTATCCCAATCAAGGGCCCAATGCCCTTCTGGCCTTCAAATCTTACTTAGATTTCTGTTTTCATACATATATTTCACCTATATATGATTACAAATATCGCAGGTTCCCAATACCATTCTACAACTAGCAGAATGATTCCTAACCCAAATCGAACATGTTCTTAACCCTAACCAGACACTGTTCCCTCAATCGAACTTTACAGAAGAGCAGGGACAGAGTTGGTCTTACAATACAGGAATGGAGGGGATCTTCCACCTGCTGAGAACCTCAAAGGTCCATGCAGAAATGAACCCTGGAGAAGATGTAGGCAGCTATGAAGGTCCTGAGAGAGCAAAAGTCATCTTCCATGGCAAACAACCTGGTCAGGATGAAGGGATGTGTCTGAATGAGCCTGTCTCTTCTTAATGTAGACAAGATGGACCAAAGCAGGCCTGTGTGGAGAGCTGTTCCTTGGTGCCTATGGTTGATATTCCATTCTAACTTGTGAAAGTGTCACAGGAAGCAGGGACAGCCTCCATCTCATGGGACCCTTGCAAGCAACTGTTAGGACACAGTGGTTGCCGAGGCAGTGACCTCATTCAGTTCCTGAAGGAAGTGACCTCACCTCACTTCCTTGGTGATGGAACTCTCTGAACTTGGGATCCAGGAATCCAGGCACCCAGAGGCAGTCCCAGTCCCAGTCCCAGTGGGCTCACTTGTTTGGATTTACCAAGGACAGAGTCAGTCTTCCTTGGTACCTACTGATGTGAGGATGGCCAAATGCCAGGAAAGCACTGAAGAGGGCCTTGCCTGAGAAAGCAGGTAGTGGCTCACCGCTGGCTCCTGACAACTTCACAGAGTTGGCCAAGGAGGCCAGACCTGAGACAGGACAGGCCATTTCGGGGGAACATAGTATGGCCCAGCAGTCAGACGACACTCCGGGTAGTCACAGACCTACTTGGGGGAAGGAGGTGCCTTTGTGGGTGTGGGGGTGAGTTTGTGGATTTGTCTCATGTTCTGAGAATAGGTGGGAAAGGCGGTTTGTTTGTTTGGAGTGGACTGTTTCCAGTAAGTCTTTGGACAAGGCGAGTGTTTCTAAGTTTGTGTATCTCACTGTGTCCCTGGTTGTAGACATTAGAAAAGAGAATGCATCAATGGATGTGTCCTGTCTAGTAGAAAGCTTCCCAGTCTTCATCCTGCCCAATTTATGAGTGGACTGCGGCTTGCCTTATGGATGGGCAACACCTACTATCTTCCTAAGTTCCTGTTTTCTTCCTGAATTCTGGCCACTCTCCAGAATAGGCTCATGGTTTTGTGTCCAAGATATGTACCACCTCCAAGCTCTGTGACATGGCCATGTACTGGATAGCTGAAAGGAATGGTGAGCATCTCAGAAAACTCAGATATCAGTGGGACCAGTAAAGTCTCAGTGGAGAAAGCCTGCTTTGGGCCTTTTGCTTACCTATTGTTCTGTTGCCCTGAATGTCAGGAAGGCCTTTGCCTCAGGGCACCCCTTTGGGAAGCCTGAAGAAAACAGTTTTCAAATGGAAATGAATGGGCATCACCTGTGGCTCTTTGCTTCATTGCTTTGCAAAGGGATGTGTCTGAATCAGCCTCTTGGCCCTGTGTGAGGCTGTGGCTTAGACTGTCAGCACCTGATGGATTGAAGAAAGATCCCATGTGTGCATGTAAAGCCAAGATGGCAAAAACGCAGTCATTTTGCATGAAGTCTCTCGCCTTCCTCTGTAAGGTTCCTGACCTCCGTCAAGAGAGCATAGGGATCCTTTGGGTCAAATGAGTTCTTCAAAGCCCTGCAGAGGCTAGCCCATAGGCGCTTGGGTTTTCTCCTGACTCCAATTCACACAAAGAATCTATACCCCGCAGTCAGTAGGCCTCAAATTGGAGAAGCAGAGCAGTATTAAAGGCAGGCCTCTTTGATCACTCCTGGTGCACAGGAAGGCTGTCCAGGCCACCCTGATATTAGGCAAATGAGGGGCAAGGGAGCTTCTTGTGGACACTGTCTTGGGCTGAGCCCCTGATGGAAACCTCCAGCCAGAGGTTATGATGAGTGTGTATATGGAAGAAGATGAGGGCCATGTGGCAGTGTTTTGGTTTGAATTGTGGTCATTTGTGTGGCGGTTGGAAGAGATGACTGGGTCCACCTTGGCGTGAACTCTGGTGTGATTCCCCTTGGAGACTGAGCTCTGGAACTGACCTCAGAGAAGTATTGCCATGAATTGTGTTGAGATTTTAGGAGGCCACGCATGAGAGTCACCCTTGGAATCTGAGATCTAGGCCCAGGTTGGCTTTCCACAGAGCACTGGGAATCTCAGCCAGGATATCCCATGATTTTATTCTTCCAGACCTGGCAGCCATCGTTGAGAGTCAAAACACACATGGACCTCACATTGTAGACCTCAATGGGCCTGGCTTCATGCGACCTTTTGGCCACTCTTTGGGAAGCCTTGTTTGTGAGAGTTCTCCAGAGCTTTCATTGAAATGAGCTTCCTCACCATTTAATGGTTCCTGAATGAATGGAAACCCACAGTGCCTCCAACTTCATCCTTTAAAAATGGCTAGATAAATACCATGAAATTTTTCAGTTCCCATGACCAGGTGGCACTGGAGAACCTTTGGATGTCCTGTTGCTGATCAGGAGTGTACCAGACGGTGCCTTGATTGACTGGGTTTTATGAAAATGGTGTAGAACAGAGATGCCAGTAAGTTGGGGCCTGCTGAGTAGTGGGCCTAGAGAAGTGGTGTGCAGGAGTGTGATAAAACCTCTGTGGTAGGGCCATGTGGATCTGACATTGGGTTCCAAGTGGCTTGTGAATGACATGGTGCAGCCGGCAGACACTTATATGTAAAGGCATCTTGTTATATGGAGAGGTTTCAGGGCAATGTTCAGAATCAGGTTGCTCGGGTCAAGGGGGCAAGCTCTGTGGGATAGAAGACTGGTTGGTGCATTCTCCTAGGACCCTGATCCACCACACGTGACAGAACTCCCTCCAGCACTGTGTCCCAGTTGAACTCCTTGTATTTCATGAAGCAAATACCAAACTCCCAGTGCAGCAGCAAGAAACACCACGAAAAGTAGAGGAGGACCAAATGGCTTCCCAGTCCACACGGGGAGACACTTAGCCTCCAGTGGCCACTGTGGACCTACAAAGAGAGAATTCAGCACTTCTGCCTCATGTTCATTGGAAAATCAGAAACCATGTCCTCCAGGTCACATAGATGCAGACCCAGCTTTGATGGTCTCACTACAAAGGAAGCTAAAGCTCCTGACAACAACATAGATTTCAAGTGCCCAACCTCAGAGGCAGTTTCTCACCAAGTCTTTAGGCCAGCAGAGCTCCATGTTTGTGGAGTGTTTATCCTGTCCCTTACTTATGGAAACTCCTCTACCACCTCCTAGGTTGTGAACTCCTGAGCATTTTCCATTCAACATATGTATTCACAGATTTTCTAACTCTTCCCCTCGAGTTGCTTCTTCCTTGGGGCGAAGGTCATGTCAAGGCATTGTTCTGGATGAGAGTGGGAAGATTTTTGTGTAGCACGTATTTGCATACACATTGGATTCATTTCCTATTTTCCATTTGAAATACTGATTCCCTGACACTAACCCATACCCTACTAGACTCTGACTATGAATCCTAATATGATGGAGAGAAATAACCCAAACAGAATAGAAATACAAGCAGTTCAGAGGAGGCATGGTGTATAGTTGCATTGCCTTTTGCATTATACAGGGTAGGTGTTATAAATCTAGTCCAATTGAATAGAAATAGTTCTCCATGTGTTTTTAAAGTTAACAAATATGTGAATTCCTGTCTCCCTTTCTCTGTAGCCTATTCAGCACATGTATTTTTACATGCACATATAGAATCCTACCTGGTATCCCACGTATATTCTTGTGAGGTGGCTGACTTGGCAGATACAAATTGTGAGAAGAGATCACTCCTCCCAAACGCTGTTGGAACTGAAAGTTCAACCTATGGGTGAGCTTCCTACTTGAACAACCTGATACAAAAATCCATGTTCAGTAAAATGAATATTTTTGGATCTGTGGATGACATATATTTCATGATGAATTTCGATTGGCATATATATTTCGGATTTTTAATGTCTGTGTTTGTGTTTTTTTTTAATATATATATATATATATACATGCACACACACACAAACTCTCCAGATTTTTCAAAATATGAAATATATGTGTCTTATGATACATTCCCTAAATTCATTCATGTTCATATATGTGGATTTATAATCAACTTTTCACAAGATTATTCTCAGAAATATTTATCCACCTGAAATACATATTTTTTTCCTAGTACTGAAAACTAACTTCAGTGGATGGTGCATAGAAATCCTAATCTTTCTACAGTAACTGACCCAGTTTAACATCAATGCAAGTCGATTCCTATGGGACATGATGTGTATTTGGACGTTCATTTTTATTCAACACTGGTACCTTACTATTTCTTCAGCTGATGCACATCATAGGATATACATTTCCTCCTCAAGTTTAAAAATTTCTAGGCATTTGGTTCACTTTCAATCACTTCCTGCTTCAGAACACATGTATTCCTCCATGTTTCTTGACTGGTTTGTTCATGAGACTTCATTCCAAACACGTGATTTTCCATTTCCATAATCACTTTTGAAGCAAAACTCACACACCCTTCATGGTAAACCATAACCCTAATATTGCCATTAGATGTATAACTGGTAGGAATGAATGATTGTGTATCAATATAAGATTTCCTATGTAGTTTCAGATATCAATTCAATCCATTATTTAAATTGGAAGCAGTTATATTATTTATTCACAGTATGGTCTATTCATGCATTAACTCTATATTCATAGACCCAGGGTACACCTATTTGTACCCCCAAATACTAATTGATACGTCTTCAACATACTGCTCCCAGCAATGGTGGAAGTAATACTCATGTCACCTGATCTGCATATACATTTTATCACTGTGATATTCTGGACACAAAATGCAAAGGTCACACTTATGATTGTAGCAAAGCCTAATTGGAAAGTGAGCATGGATTCCTAAAAACTTCCTTCTCCAGGTTGCCTAATGCTCTCCAATGTCAATCCTATTGGTGACTACACATTTGTTTCTTCCTAAGATTACATATTCATCCTCAACCCTGTTGAAACTGTCTAATCCTATCACTTTGCCTGATTTCCTAATGTCTCTATTGATATCTGCTTTCCTACATATTTTTCCCCAGTTCATCATTGTGACTGACTCTTCACATGTGCTGACATTTACATTCACTCTCTAACCGATACCCTATTGCTAAAGAACTTTTGGTCCAAATTTTATACTCACTCTTCTTCCTAAACCTACCGACTAGCTTCCTAATCTTACCTACTATCCCTTTTTGACTGGATGTTCTCTTCTACATTCAATCATCCAAGGTACAAGGTCCTATGCCATTGTAGATCAATTGATCTGAGACATCTGTGCAGAATGTAATTCAAAGCTAAGTATCCCAATCAAGGGCCCAATGCCCTTCTGGCCTTCAAATCTTACTTAGATTTCTGTTTTCATACATATATTTCACCTATATATGATTACAAATATCGCAGGTTCCCAATACCATTCTACAACTAGCAGAATGATTCCTAACCCAAATCGAACATGTTCTTAACCCTAACCAGACACTGTTCCCTCAATCGAACTTTACAGAAGAGCAGGGACAGAGTTGGTCTTACAATACAGGAATGGAGGGGATCTTCCACCTGCTGAGAACCTCAAAGGTCCATGCAGAAATGAACCCTGGAGAAGATGTAGGCAGCTATGAAGGTCCTGAGAGAGCAAAAGTCATCTTCCATGGCAAACAACCTGGTCAGGATGAAGGGATGTGTCTGAATGAGCCTGTCTCTTCTTAATGTAGACAAGATGGACCAAAGCAGGCCTGTGTGGAGAGCTGTTCCTTGGTGCCTATGGTTGATATTCCATTCTAACTTGTGAAAGTGTCACAGGAAGCAGGGACAGCCTCCATCTCATGGGACCCTTGCAAGCAACTGTTAGGACACAGTGGTTGCCGAGGCAGTGACCTCATTCAGTTCCTGAAGGAAGTGACCTCACCTCACTTCCTTGGTGATGGAACTCTCTGAACTTGGGATCCAGGAATCCAGGCACCCAGAGGCAGTCCCAGTCCCAGTCCCAGTGGGCTCACTTGTTTGGATTTACCAAGGACAGAGTCAGTCTTCCTTGGTACCTACTGATGTGAGGATGGCCAAATGCCAGGAAAGCACTGAAGAGGGCCTTGCCTGAGAAAGCAGGTAGTGGCTCACCGCTGGCTCCTGACAACTTCACAGAGTTGGCCAAGGAGGCCAGATCTGAGACAGGACAGGCCATTTCGGGGGAACATAGTATGGCCCAGCAGTCAGACGACACTCCGGGTAGTCACAGACCTACTTGGGGGAAGGAGGTGCCTTTGTGGGTGTGGGGGTGAGTTTGTGGATTTGTCTCATGTTCTGAGAATAGGTGGGAAAGGCGGTTTGTTTGTTTGGAGTGGACTGTTTCCAGTAAGTCTTTGGACAAGGCGAGTGTTTCTAAGTTTGTGTATCTCACTGTGTCCCTGGTTGTAGACATTAGAAAAGAGAATGCATCAATGGATGTGTCCTGTCTAGTAGAAAGCTTCCCAGTCTTCATCCTGCCCAATTTATGAGTGGACTGCGGCTTGCCTTATGGATGGGCAACACCTACTATCTTCCTAAGTTCCTGTTTTCTTCCTGAATTCTGGCCACTCTCCAGAATAGGCTCATGGTTTTGTGTCCAAGATATGTACCACCTCCAAGCTCTGTGACATGGCCATGTACTGGATAGCTGAAAGGAATGGTGAGCATCTCAGAAAACTCAGATATCAGTGGGACCAGTAAAGTCTCAGTGGAGAAAGCCTGCTTTGGGCCTTTTGCTTACCTATTGTTCTGTTGCCCTGAATGTCAGGAAGGCCTTTGCCTCAGGGCACCCCTTTGGGAAGCCTGAAGAAAACAGTTTTCAAATGGAAATGAATGGGCATCACCTGTGGCTCTTTGCTTCATTGCTTTGCAAAGGGATGTGTCTGAATCAGCCTCTTGGCCCTGTGTGAGGCTGTGGCTTAGACTGTCAGCACCTGATGGATTGAAGAAAGATCCCATGTGTGCATGTAAAGCCAAGATGGCAAAAACGCAGTCATTTTGCATGAAGTCTCTCGCCTTCCTCTGTAAGGTTCCTGACCTCCGTCAAGAGAGCATAGGGATCCTTTGGGTCAAATGAGTTCTTCAAAGCCCTGCAGAGGCTAGCCCATAGGCGCTTGGGTTTTCTCCTGACTCCAATTCACACAAAGAATCTATACCCCGCAGTCAGTAGGCCTCAAATTGGAGAAGCAGAGCAGTATTAAAGGCAGGCCTCTTTGATCACTCCTGGTGCACAGGAAGGCTGTCCAGGCCACCCTGATATTAGGCAAATGAGGGGCAAGGGAGCTTCTTGTGGACACTGTCTTGGGCTGAGCCCCTGATGGAAACCTCCAGCCAGAGGTTATGATGAGTGTGTATATGGAAGAAGATGAGGGCCATGTGGCAGTGTTTTGGTTTGAATTGTGGTCATTTGTGTGGCGGTTGGAAGAGATGACTGGGTCCACCTTGGCGTGAACTCTGGTGTGATTCCCCTTGGAGACTGAGCTCTGGAACTGACCTCAGAGAAGTATTGCCATGAATTGTGTTGAGATTTTAGGAGGCCACGCATGAGAGTCACCCTTGGAATCTGAGATCTAGGCCCAGGTTGGCTTTCCACAGAGCACTGGGAATCTCAGCCAGGATATCCCATGATTTTATTCTCCCAGACCTGGCAGCCATCGTTGAGAGTCAATACACACATGGACCTCACATTGTAGACCTCAATGGGCCTGGCTTCATGCGACCTTTTGGCCACTCTTTGGGAAGCCTTGTTTGTGAGAGTTCTCCAGAGCTTTCATTGAAATGAGCTTCCTCACCATTTAATGGTTCCTGAATGAATGGAAACCCACAGTGCCTCCAACTTCATCCTTTAAAAATGGCTAGATAAATACGATGAAATTTTTCAGTTCCCATGACCAGGTGGCACTGGAGAACCTTTGGATGTCCTGTTGCTGATCAGGAGTGTACCAGACGGTGCCTTGATTGACTGGGTTTTATGAAAATGGTGTAGAACAGAGATGCCAGTAAGTTGGGGCCTGCTGAGTAGTGGGCCTAGAGAAGTGGTGTGCAGGAGTGTGATAAAACATCTGTGGTAGGGCCATGTGGATCTGACATTGGCTTCCAAATGGCTTGTGACTGACATGGTGCAGCTGGCAGACACTTATAAGTAAAGGCATCTTGTTATATGGAGAGGTTTCAGGGCAATGTTCAGAATCAGGTTGCTAGGGTCAAGGGGGCAAGCTCTGTGGGATAGAAGACTGGTTGGTGCATTCTCCTAGGACCCTGATCCACCACACGTGACAGAACTCCCTCCAGCACTGTGTCCCAGTTGAACTCCTTGTATTTCATGAAGCAAATACCAAACTCCCAGTGCAGCAGCAAGAAACACCACGAAAAGTAGAGGAGGACCAAATGGCTTCCCAGTCCACACGGGGAGACACTTAGCCTCCAGTGGCCACTGTGGACCTACAAAGAGAGAATTCAGCACTTCTGCCTCATGTTCATTGGAAAATCAGAAACCATGTCCTCCAGGTCACATAGATGCAGACCCAGCTTTGATGGTCTCACTACAAAGGAAGCTAAAGCTCCTGACAACAACATAGATTTCAAGTGCCCAACCTCAGAGGCAGTTTCTCACCAAGTCTTTAGGCCAGCAGAGCTCCATGTTTGTGGAGTGTTTATCCTGTCCCTTACTTATGGAAACTCCTCTACCACCTCCTAGGTTGTGAACTCCTGAGCATTTTCCATTCAACATATGTATTCACAGATTTTCTAACTCTTCCCCTCGAGTTGCTTCTTCCTTGGGGCGAAGGTCATGTCAAGGCATTGTTCTGGATGAGAGTGGGAAGATTTTTGTGTAGCACGTATTTGCATACACATTGGATTCATTTCCTATTTTCCATTTGAAATACTGATTCCCTGACACTAACCCATACCCTACTAGACTCTGACTATGAATCCTAATATGATGGAGAGAAATAACCCAAACAGAATAGAAATACAAGCAGTTCAGAGGAGGCATGGTGTATAGTTGCATTGCCTTTTGCATTATACAGGGTAGGTGTTATAAATCTAGTCCAATTGAATAGAAATAGTTCTCCATGTGTTTTTAAAGTTAACAAATATGTGAATTCCTGTCTCCCTTTCTCTGTAGCCTATTCAGCACATGTATTTTTACATGCACATATAGAATCCTACCTGGTATCCCACGTATATTCTTGTGAGGTGGCTGACTTGGCAGATACAAATTGTGAGAAGAGATCACTCCTCCCAAACGCTGTTGGAACTGAAAGTTCAACCTATGGGTGAGCTTCCTACTTGAACAACCTGATACAAAAATCCATGTTCAGTAAAATGAATATTTTTGGATCTGTGGATGACATATATTTCATGATGAATTTCGATTGGCATATATATTTCGGATTTTTAATGTCTGTGTTTGTGTTTTTTTTTAATATATATATATATATATACATGCACACACACACAAACTCTCCAGATTTTTCAAAATATGAAATATATGTGTCTTATGATACATTCCCTAAATTCATTCATGTTCATATATGTGGATTTATAATCAACTTTTCACAAGATTATTCTCAGAAATATTTATCCACCTGAAATACATATTTTTTTCCTAGTACTGAAAACTAACTTCAGTGGATGGTGCATAGAAATCCTAATCTTTCTACAGTAACTGACCCAGTTTAACATCAATGCAAGTCGATTCCTATGGGACATGATGTGTATTTGGACGTTCATTTTTATTCAACACTGGTACCTTACTATTTCTTCAGCTGATGCACATCATAGGATATACATTTCCTCCTCAAGTTTAAAAATTTCTAGGCATTTGGTTCACTTTCAATCACTTCCTGCTTCAGAACACATGTATTCCTCCATGTTTCTTGACTGGTTTGTTCATGAGACTTCATTCCAAACACGTGATTTTCCATTTCCATAATCACTTTTGAAGCAAAACTCACACACCCTTCATGGTAAACCATAACCCTAATATTGCCATTAGATGTATAACTGGTAGGAATGAATGATTGTGTATCAATATAAGATTTCCTATGTAGTTTCAGATATCAATTCAATCCATTATTTTAAATTGGAAGCAGTTATATTATTTATTCACAGTATGGTCTATTCATGCATTAACTCTATATTCATAGACCCAGGGTACACCTATTTGTACCCCCAAATACTAATTGATACGTCTTCAACATACTGCTCCCAGCAATGGTGGAAGTAATACTCATGTCACCTGATCTGCATATACATTTTATCACTGTGATAATCTGGACACAAAATGCAAAGGTCACACTTATGATTGTAGCAAAGCCTAATTGGAAAGTGAGCATGGATTTCCTAAAAACTTCCTTCTCCAGGTTGCCTAATGCTCTCCAATGTTCAATCCTATTGGTGACTACACATTTGTTTCTTCCTAAGATTACATATTCATCCTCAAACCCTGTTGAAACTGTCTAATCCACTTTGCCTGATTTCCTAATGTCTCTATTGATATCTGCTTTCCTACATATTTTTCCCCAGTTCATCATTGTGACTGACTCTTCACATGTGCTGACATTTACATTCACTCTCTAACCGATACCCTATTGCTAAAGAACTTTTGGTCCAAATTTTATACTCACTCTTCTTCCTAAACCTACCGACTAGCTTCCTAATCTTACCTACTATCCCTTTTTGACTGGATGTTCTCTTCTACATTCAATCATCCAAGGTACAAGGTCCTATGCCATTGTAGATCAATTGATCTGAGACATCTGTGCAGAATGTAATTCAAAGCTAAGTATCCCAATCAAGGGCCCAATGCCCTTCTGGCCTTCAAATCTTACTTAGATTTCTGTTTTCATACATATATTTCACCTATATATGATTACAAATATCGCAGGTTCCCAATACCATTCTACAACTAGCAGAATGATTCCTAACCCAAATCGAACATGTTCTTAACCCTAACCAGACACTGTTCCCTCAATCGAACTTTACAGAAGAGCAGGGACAGAGTTGGTCTTACAATACAGGAATGGAGGGGATCTTCCACCTGCTGAGAACCTCAAAGGTCCATGCAGAAATGAACCCTGGAGAAGATGTAGGCAGCTATGAAGGTCCTGAGAGAGCAAAAGTCATCTTCCATGGCAAACAACCTGGTCAGGATGAAGGGATGTGTCTGAATGAGCCTGTCTCTTCTTAATGTAGACAAGATGGACCAAAGCAGGCCTGTGTGGAGAGCTGTTCCTTGGTGCCTATGGTTGATATTCCATTCTAACTTGTGAAAGTGTCACAGGAAGCAGGGACAGCCTCCATCTCATGGGACCCTTGCAAGCAACTGTTAGGACACAGTGGTTGCCGAGGCAGTGACCTCATTCAGTTCCTGAAGGAAGTGACCTCACCTCACTTCCTTGGTGATGGAACTCTCTGAACTTGGGATCCAGGAAGCCAGGCACCCAGAGGCAGTCCCAGTCCCAGTCCCAGTGGGCTCACTTGTTTGGATTTACCAAGGACAGAGTCAGTCTTCCTTGGTACCTACTGATGTGAGGATGGCCAAATGCCAGGAAAGCACTGAAGAGGGCCTTGCCTGAGAAAGCAGGTAGTGGCTCACCGCTGGCTCCTGACAACTTCACAGAGTTGGCCAAGGAGGCCAGATCTGAGACAGGACAGGCCATTTCGGGGGAACATAGTATGGCCCAGCAGTCAGACGACACTCCGGGTAGTCACAGACCTACTTGGGGGAAGGAGGTGCCTTTGTGGGTGTGGGGGTGAGTTTGTGGATTTGTCTCATGTTCTGAGAATAGGTGGGAAAGGCGGTTTGTTTGTTTGGAGTGGACTGTTTCCAGTAAGTCTTTGGACAAGGCGAGTGTTTCTAAGTTTGTGTATCTCACTGTGTCCCTGGTTGTAGACATTAGAAAAGAGAATGCATCAATGGATGTGTCCTGTCTAGTAGAAAGCTTCCCAGTCTTCATCCTGCCCAATTTATGAGTGGACTGCGGCTTGCCTTATGGATGGGCAACACCTACTATCTTCCTAAGTTCCTGTTTTCTTCCTGAATTCTGGCCACTCTCCAGAATAGGCTCATGGTTTTGTGTCCAAGATATGTACCACCTCCAAGCTCTGTGGACATGGCCATGTACTGGATAGCTGAAAGGAATGGTGAGCATCTCAGAAAACTCAGATATCAGTGGGACCAGTAAAGTCTCAGTGGAGAAAGCCTGCTTTGGGCCTTTTGCTTACCTATTGTTCTGTTGCCCTGAATGTCAGGAAGGCCTTTGCCTCAGGGCACCCCTTTGGGAAGCCTGAAGAAAACAGTTTTCAAATGGAAATGAATGGGCATCACCTGTGGCTCTTTGCTTCATTGCTTTGCAAAGGGATGTGTCTGAATCAGCCTCTTGGCCCTGTGTGAGGCTGTGGCTTAGACTGTCAGCACCTGATGGATTGAAGAAAGATCCCATGTGTGCATGTAAAGCCAAGATGGCAAAAACGCAGTCATTTTGCATGAAGTCTCTCGCCTTCCTCTGTAAGGTTCCTGACCTCCGTCAAGAGAGCATAGGGATCCTTTGGGTCAAATGAGTTCTTCAAAGCCCTGCAGAGGCTAGCCCATAGGCGCTTGGGTTTTCTCCTGACTCCAATTCACACAAAGAATCTATACCCCGCAGTCAGTAGGCCTCAAATTGGAGAAGCAGAGCAGTATTAAAGGCAGGCCTCTTTGATCACTCCTGGTGCACAGGAAGGCTGTCCAGGCCACCCTGATATTAGGCAAATGAGGGGCAAGGGAGCTTCTTGTGGACACTGTCTTGGGCTGAGCCCCTGATGGAAACCTCCAGCCAGAGGTTATGATGAGTGTGTATATGGAAGAAGATGAGGGCCATGTGGCAGTGTTTTGGTTTGAATTGTGGTCATTTGTGTGGCGGTTGGAAGAGATGACTGGGTCCACCTTGGCGTGAACTCTGGTGTGATTCCCCTTGGAGACTGAGCTCTGGAACTGACCTCAGAGAAGTATTGCCATGAATTGTGTTGAGATTTTAGGAGGCCACGCATGAGAGTCACCCTTGGAATCTGAGATCTAGGCCCAGGTTGGCTTTCCACAGAGCACTGGGAATCTCAGCCAGGATATCCCATGATTTTATTCTCCCAGACCTGGCAGCCATCGTTGAGAGTCAATACACACATGGACCTCACATTGTAGACCTCAATGGGCCTGGCTTCATGCGACCTTTTGGCCACTCTTTGGGAAGCCTTGTTTGTGAGAGTTCTCCAGAGCTTTCATTGAAATGAGCTTCCTCACCATTTAATGGTTCCTGAATGAATGGAAACCCACAGTGCCTCCAACTTCATCCTTTAAAAATGGCTAGATAAATACGATGAAATTTTTCAGTTCCCATGACCAGGTGGCACTGGAGAACCTTTGGATGTCCTGTTGCTGATCAGGAGTGTACCAGACGGTGCCTTGATTGACTGGGTTTTATGAAAATGGTGTAGAACAGAGATGCCAGTAAGTTGGGGCCTGCTGAGTAGTGGGCCTAGAGAAGTGGTGTGCAGGAGTGTGATAAAACATCTGTGGTAGGGCCATGTGGATCTGACATTGGCTTCCAAATGGCTTGTGACTGACATGGTGCAGCTGGCAGACACTTATAAGTAAAGGCATCTTGTTATATGGAGAGGTTTCAGGGCAATGTTCAGAATCAGGTTGCTAGGGTCAAGGGGGCAAGCTCTGTGGGATAGAAGACTGGTTGGTGCATTCTCCTAGGACCCTGATCCACCACACGTGACAGAACTCCCTCCAGCACTGTGTCCCAGTTGAACTCCTTGTATTTCATGAAGCAAATACCAAACTCCCAGTGCAGCAGCAAGAAACACCACGAAAAGTAGAGGAGGACCAAATGGCTTCCCAGTCCACACAGGGAGACACTTAGCCTCCAGTGGCCACTGTGGACCTACAAAGAGAGAATTCAGCACTTCTGCCTCATGTTCATTGGAAAATCAGAAACCATGTCCTCCAGGTCACATAGATGCAGACCCAGCTTTGATGGTCTCACTACAAAGGAAGCTAAAGCTCCTGACAACAACATAGATTTCAAGTGCCCAACCTCAGAGGCAGTTTCTCACCAAGTCTTTAGGCCAGCAGAGCTCCATGTTTGTGGAGTGTTTATCCTGTCCCTTACTTATGGAAACTCCTCTACCACCTCCTAGGTTGTGAACTCCTGAGCATTTTCCATTCAACATATGTATTCACAGATTTTCTAACTCTTCCCCTCGAGTTGCTTCTTCCTTGGGGCGAAGGTCATGTCAAGGCATTGTTCTGGATGAGAGTGGGAAGATTTTTGTGTAGCACGTATTTGCATACACATTGGATTCATTTCCTATTTTCCATTTGAAATACTGATTCCCTGACACTAACCCATACCCTACTAGACTCTGACTATGAATCCTAATATGATGGAGAGAAATAACCCAAACAGAATAGAAATACAAGCAGTTCAGAGGAGGCATGGTGTATAGTTGCATTGCCTTTTGCATTATACAGGGTAGGTGTTATAAATCTAGTCCAATTGAATAGAAATAGTTCTCCATGTGTTTTTAAAGTTAACAAATATGTGAATTCCTGTCTCCCTTTCTCTGTAGCCTATTCAGCACATGTATTTTTACATGCACATATAGAATCCTACCTGGTATCCCACGTATATTCTTGTGAGGTGGCTGACTTGGCAGATACAAATTGTGAGAAGAGATCACTCCTCCCAAACGCTGTTGGAACTGAAAGTTCAACCTATGGGTGAGCTTCCTACTTGAACAACCTGATACAAAAATCCATGTTCAGTAAAATGAATATTTTTGGATCTGTGGATGACATATATTTCATGATGAATTTCGATTGGCATATATATTTCGGATTTTTAATGTCTGTGTTTGTGTTTTTTTTTAATATATATATATATATATACATGCACACACACACAAACTCTCCAGATTTTTCAAAATATGAAATATATGTGTCTTATGATACATTCCCTAAATTCATTCATGTTCATATATGTGGATTTATAATCAACTTTTCACAAGATTATTCTCAGAAATATTTATCCACCTGAAATACATATTTTTTTCCTAGTACTGAAAACTAACTTCAGTGGATGGTGCATAGAAATCCTAATCTTTCTACAGTAACTGACCCAGTTTAACATCAATGCAAGTCGATTCCTATGGGACATGATGTGTATTTGGACGTTCATTTTTATTCAACACTGGTACCTTACTATTTCTTCAGCTGATGCACATCATAGGATATACATTTCCTCCTCAAGTTTAAAAATTTCTAGGCATTTGGTTCACTTTCAATCACTTCCTGCTTCAGAACACATGTATTCCTCCATGTTTCTTGACTGGTTTGTTCATGAGACTTCATTCCAAACACGTGATTTTCCATTTCCATAATCACTTTTGAAGCAAAACTCACACACCCTTCATGGTAAACCATAACCCTAATATTGCCATTAGATGTATAACTGGTAGGAATGAATGATTGTGTATCAATATAAGATTTCCTATGTAGTTTCAGATATCAATTCAATCCATTATTTAAATTGGAAGCAGTTATATTATTTATTCACAGTATGGTCTATTCATGCATTAACTCTATATTCATAGACCCAGGGTACACCTATTTGTACCCCCAAATACTAATTGATACGTCTTCAACATACTGCTCCCAGCAATGGTGGAAGTAATACTCATGTCACCTGATCTGCATATACATTTTATCACTGTGATATTCTGGACACAAAATGCAAAGGTCACACTTATGATTGTAGCAAAGCCTAATTGGAAAGTGAGCATGGATTCCTAAAAACTTCCTTCTCCAGGTTGCCTAATGCTCTCCAATGTCAATCCTATTGGTGACTACACATTTGTTTCTTCCTAAGATTACATATTCATCCTCAACCCTGTTGAAACTGTCTAATCCTATCACTTTGCCTGATTTCCTAATGTCTCTATTGATATCTGCTTTCCTACATATTTTTCCCCAGTTCATCATTGTGACTGACTCTTCACATGTGCTGACATTTACATTCACTCTCTAACCGATACCCTATTGCTAAAGAACTTTTGGTCCAAATTTTATACTCACTCTTCTTCCTAAACCTACCGACTAGCTTCCTAATCTTACCTACTATCCCTTTTTGACTGGATGTTCTCTTCTACATTCAATCATCCAAGGTACAAGGTCCTATGCCATTGTAGATCAATTGATCTGAGACATCTGTGCAGAATGTAATTCAAAGCTAAGTATCCCAATCAAGGGCCCAATGCCCTTCTGGCCTTCAAATCTTACTTAGATTTCTGTTTTCATACATATATTTCACCTATATATGATTACAAATATCGCAGGTTCCCAATACCATTCTACAACTAGCAGAATGATTCCTAACCCAAATCGAACATGTTCTTAACCCTAACCAGACACTGTTCCCTCAATCGAACTTTACAGAAGAGCAGGGACAGAGTTGGTCTTACAATACAGGAATGGAGGGGATCTTCCACCTGCTGAGAACCTCAAAGGTCCATGCAGAAATGAACCCTGGAGAAGATGTAGGCAGCTATGAAGGTCCTGAGAGAGCAAAAGTCATCTTCCATGGCAAACAACCTGGTCAGGATGAAGGGATGTGTCTGAATGAGCCTGTCTCTTCTTAATGTAGACAAGATGGACCAAAGCAGGCCTGTGTGGAGAGCTGTTCCTTGGTGCCTATGGTTGATATTCCATTCTAACTTGTGAAAGTGTCACAGGAAGCAGGGACAGCCTCCATCTCATGGGACCCTTGCAAGCAACTGTTAGGACACAGTGGTTGCCGAGGCAGTGACCTCATTCAGTTCCTGAAGGAAGTGACCTCACCTCACTTCCTTGGTGATGGAACTCTCTGAACTTGGGATCCAGGAATCCAGGCACCCAGAGGCAGTCCCAGTCCCAGTCCCAGTGGGCTCACTTGTTTGGATTTACCAAGGACAGAGTCAGTCTTCCTTGGTACCTACTGATGTGAGGATGGCCAAATGCCAGGAAAGCACTGAAGAGGGCCTTGCCTGAGAAAGCAGGTAGTGGCTCACTGCTGGCTCCTGACAACTTCACAGAGTTGGCCAAGGAGGCCAGATCTGAGACAGGACAGGCCATTTCGGGGGAACATAGTATGGCCCAGCAGTCAGACGACACTCCGGGTAGTCACAGACCTACATGGGGGAAGGAGGTGCCTTTGTGGGTGTGGGGGTGAGTTTGTGGATTTGTCTCATGTTCTGAGAATAGGTGGGAAAGGCGGTTTGTTTGTTTGGAGTGGACTGTTTCCAGTAAGTCTTTGGACAAGGCGAGTGTTTCTAAGTTTGTGTATCTCACTGTGTCCCTGGTTGTAGACATTAGAAAAGAGAATGCATCAATGGATGTGTCCTGTCTAGTAGAAAGCTTCCCAGTCTTCATCCTGCCCAATTTATGAGTGGACTGCGGCTTGCCTTATGGATGGGCAACACCTACTATCTTCCTAAGTTCCTGTTTTCTTCCTGAATTCTGGCCACTCTCCAGAATAGGCTCATGGTTTTGTGTCCAAGATATGTACCACCTCCAAGCTCTGTGACATGGCCATGTACTGGATAGCTGAAAGGAATGGTGAGCATCTCAGAAAACTCAGATATCAGTGGGACCAGTAAAGTCTCAGTGGAGAAAGCCTGCTTTGGGCCTTTTGCTTACCTATTGTTCTGTTGCCCTGAATGTCAGGAAGGCCTTTGCCTCAGGGCACCCCTTTGGGAAGCCTGAAGAAAACAGTTTTCAAATGGAAATGAATGGGCATCACCTGTGGCTCTTTGCTTCATTGCTTTGCAAAGGGATGTGTCTGAATCAGCCTCTTGGCCCTGTGTGAGGCTGTGGCTTAGACTGTCAGCACCTGATGGATTGAAGAAAGATCCCATGTGTGCATGTAAAGCCAAGATGGCAAAAACGCAGTCATTTTGCATGAAGTCTCTCGCCTTCCTCTGTAAGGTTCCTGACCTCCGTCAAGAGAGCATAGGGATCCTTTGGGTCAAATGAGTTCTTCAAAGCCCTGCAGAGGCTAGCCCATAGGCGCTTGGGTTTTCTCCTGACTCCAATTCACACAAAGAATCTATACCCCGCAGTCAGTAGGCCTCAAATTGGAGAAGCAGAGCAGTATTAAAGGCAGGCCTCTTTGATCACTCCTGGTGCACAGGAAGGCTGTCCAGGCCACCCTGATATTAGGCAAATGAGGGGCAAGGGAGCTTCTTGTGGACACTGTCTTGGGCTGAGCCCCTGATGGAAACCTCCAGCCAGAGGTTATGATGAGTGTGTATATGGAAGAAGATGAGGGCCATGTGGCAGTGTTTTGGTTTGAATTGTGGTCATTTGTGTGGCGGTTGGAAGAGATGACTGGGTCCACCTTGGCGTGAACTCTGGTGTGATTCCCCTTGGAGACTGAGCTCTGGAACTGACCTCAGAGAAGTATTGCCATGAATTGTGTTGAGATTTTAGGAGGCCACGCATGAGAGTCACCCTTGGAATCTGAGATCTAGGCCCAGGTTGGCTTTCCACAGAGCACTGGGAATCTCAGCCAGGATATCCCATGATTTTATTCTTCCAGACCTGGCAGCCATCGTTGAGAGTCAAAACACACATGGACCTCACATTGTAGACCTCAATGAGCCTGGCTTCATGCGACCTTTTGGCCACTCTTTGGGAAGCCTTGTTTGTGAGAGTTCTCCAGAGCTTTCATTGAAATGAGCTTCCTCACCATTTAATGGTTCCTGAATGAATGGAAACCCACAGTGCCTCCAACTTCATCCTTGAAAAATGGCTAGATAAATACCATGAAATTTTTCAGTTCCCATGACCAGGTGGCACTGGAGAACCTTTGGATGTCCTGTTGCTGATCAGGAGTGTACCAGACGGTGCCTTGATTGACTGGGTTTTATGAAAATGGTGTAGAACAGAGATGCCAGTAAGTTGGGGCCTGCTGAGTAGTGGGCCTAGAGAAGTGGTGTGCAGGAGTGTGATAAAACCTCTGTGGTAGGGCCATGTGGATCTGACATTGGGTTCCAAGTGGCTTGTGAATGACATGGTGCAGCCGGCAGACACTTATATGTAAAGGCATCTTGTTATATGGAGAGGTTTCAGGGCAATGTTCAGAATCAGGTTGCTAGGGTCAAGGGGGCAAGCTCTGTGGGATAGAAGACTGGTTGGTGCATTCTCCTAGGACCCTGATCCACCACACGTGACAGAACTCCCTCCAGCACTGTGTCCCAGTTGAACTCCTTGTATTTCATGAAGCAAATACCAAACTCCCAGTGCAGCAGCAAGAAACACCACGAAAAGTAGAGGAGGACCAAATGGCTTCACAGTCCACACGGGGAGACACTTAGCCTCCAGTGGCCACTGTGGACCTACAAAGAGAGAATTCAGCACTTCTGCCTCATGTTCATTGGAAAATCAGAAACCATGTCCTCCAGGTCACATAGATGCAGACCCAGCTTTGATGGTCTCACTACAAAGGAAGCTAAAGCTCCTGACAACAACATAGATTTCAAGTGCCCAACCTCAGAGGCAGTTTCTCACCAAGTCTTTAGGCCAGCAGAGCTCCATGTTTGTGGAGTGTTTATCCTGTCCCTTACTTATGGAAACTCCTCTACCACCTCCTAGGTTGTGAACTCCTGAGCATTTTCCATTCAACATATGTATTCACAGATTTTCTAACTCTTCCCCTCGAGTTGCTTCTTCCTTGGGGCGAAGGTCATGTCAAGGCATTGTTCTGGATGAGAGTGGGAAGATTTTTGTGTAGCACGTATTTGCATACACATTGGATTCATTTCCTATTTTCCATTTGAAATACTGATTCCCTGACACTAACCCATACCCTACTAGACTCTGACTATGAATCCTAATATGATGGAGAGAAATAACCCAAACAGAATAGAAATACAAGCAGTTCAGAGGAGGCATGGTGTATAGTTGCATTGCCTTTTGCATTATACAGGGTAGGTGTTATAAATCTAGTCCAATTGAATAGAAATAGTTCTCCATGTGTTTTTAAAGTTAACAAATATGTGAATTCCTGTCTCCCTTTCTCTGTAGCCTATTCAGCACATGTATTTTTACATGCACATATAGAATCCTACCTGGTATCCCACGTATATTCTTGTGAGGTGGCTGACTTGGCAGATACAAATTGTGAGAAGAGATCACTCCTCCCAAACGCTGTTGGAACTGAAAGTTCAACCTATGGGTGAGCTTCCTACTTGAACAACCTGATACAAAAATCCATGTTCAGTAAAATGAATATTTTTGGATCTGTGGATGACATATATTTCATGATGAATTTCGATTGGCATATATATTTCGGATTTTTAATGTCTGTGTTTGTGTTTTTTTTTAATATATATATATATATATACATGCACACACACACAAACTCTCCAGATTTTTCAAAATATGAAATATATGTGTCTTATGATACATTCCCTAAATTCATTCATGTTCATATATGTGGATTTATAATCAACTTTTCACAAGATTATTCTCAGAAATATTTATCCACCTGAAATACATATTTTTTTCCTAGTACTGAAAACTAACTTCAGTGGATGGTGCATAGAAATCCTAATCTTTCTACAGTAACTGACCCAGTTTAACATCAATGCAAGTCGATTCCTATGGGACATGATGTGTATTTGGACGTTCATTTTTATTCAACACTGGTACCTTACTATTTCTTCAGCTGATGCACATCATAGGATATACATTTCCTCCTCAAGTTTAAAAATTTCTAGGCATTTGGTTCACTTTCAATCACTTCCTGCTTCAGAACACATGTATTCCTCCATGTTTCTTGACTGGTTTGTTCATGAGACTTCATTCCAAACACGTGATTTTCCATTTCCATAATCACTTTTGAAGCAAAACTCACACACCCTTCATGGTAAACCATAACCCTAATATTGCCATTAGATGTATAACTGGTAGGAATGAATGATTGTGTATCAATATAAGATTTCCTATGTAGTTTCAGATATCAATTCAATCCATTATTTAAATTGGAAGCAGTTATATTATTTATTCACAGTATGGTCTATTCATGCATTAACTCTATATTCATAGACCCAGGGTACACCTATTTGTACCCCCAAATACTAATTGATACGTCTTCAACATACTGCTCCCAGCAATGGTGGAAGTAATACTCATGTCACCTGATCTGCATACACATTTTATCACTGTGATATTCTGGACACAAAATGCAAAGGTCACACTTATGATTGTAGCAAAGCCTAATTGGAAAGTGAGCATGGATTCCTAAAAACTTCCTTCTCCAGGTTGCCTAATGCTCTCCAATGTCAATCCTATTGGTGACTACACATTTGTTTCTTCCTAAGATTACATATTCATCCTCAACCCTGTTGAAACTGTCTAATCCTATCACTTTGCCTGATTTCCTAATGTCTCTATTGATATCTGCTTTCCTACAGTTCATCATTGTGACTGACTCTTCACATGTGCTGACATTTACATTCACTCTCTAACCGATACCCTATTGCTAAAGAACTTTTGGTCCAAATTTTATACTCACTCTTCTTCCTAAACCTACCGACTAGCTTCCTAATCTTACCTACTATCCCTTTTTGACTGGATGTTCTCTTCTACATTCAATCATCCAAGGTACAAGGTCCTATGCCATTGCAGATCAATTGATCTGAGACATCTGTGCAGAATGTAATTCAAAGCTAAGTATCCCAATCAAGGGCCCAATGCCCTTCTGGCCTTCAAATCTTACTTAGATTTCTGTTTTCATACATATATTTCACCTATATATGATTACAAATATCGCAGGTTCCCAATACCATTCTACAACTAGCAGAATGATTCCTAACCCAAATCGAACATGTTCTTAACCCTAACCAGACACTGTTCCCTCAATCGAACTTTACAGAAGAGCAGGGACAGAGTTGGTCTTACAATACAGGAATGGAGGGGATCTTCCAGCTGCTGAGAACCTCAAAGGTCCATGCAGAAATGAACCCTGGAGAAGATGTAGGCAGCTATGAAGGACCTGAGAGAGCAAAAGTCATCTTCCATGGCAAACAACCTGGTCAGGATGAAGGGATGTGTCTGAATGAGCCTGTCTCTTCTTAATGTAGACAAGATGGACCAAAGCAGGCCTGTGTGGAGAGCTGTTCCTTGGTGCCTATGGTTGATATTCCATTCTAACTTGTGAAAGTGTCACAGGAAGCAGGGGCAGCCTCCATCTCATGGGACCCTTGCAAGCAACTGTTAGGACACAGTGGTTGCCGAGGCAGTGACCTCATTCAGTTCCTGAAGGAAGTGACCTCACCTCACTTCCTTGGTGATGGAACTCTCTGAACTTGGGATCCAGGAAGCCAGGCACCCAGAGGCAGTCCCAGTCCCAGTCCCAGTGGGCTCACTTGTTTGGATTTACCAAGGACAGAGTCAGTCTTCCTTGGTACCTACTGATGTGAGGATGGCCAAATGCCAGGAAAGCACTGAAGAGGGCCTTGCCTGAGAAAGCAGGTAGTGGCTCACCGCTGGCTCCTGACAACTTCACAGAGTTGGCCAAGGAGGCCAGACCTGAGACAGGACAGGCCATTTCGGGGGAACATAGTATGGCCCAGCAGTCAGACGACACTCCGGGTAGTCACAGACCTACTTGGGGGAAGGAGGTGCCTTTGTGGGTGTGGGGGTGAGTTTGTGGATTTGTCTCATGTTCTGAGAATAGGTAGGAAAGGCGGTTTGTTTGTTTGGAGTGGACTGTTTCCAGTAAGTCTTTGGACAAGGCGAGTGTTTCTAAGTTTGTGTATCTCACTGTGTCCCTGGTTGTAGACATTAGAAAAGAGAATGCATCAATGGATGTGTCCTGTCTAGTAGAAAGCTTCCCAGTCTTCATCCTGCCCAATTTATGAGTGGACTGCGGCTTGCCTTATGGATGGGCAACACCTACTATCTTCCTAAGTTCCTGTTTTCTTCCTGAATTCTGGCCACTCTCCAGAATAGGCTCATGGTTTTGTGTCCAAGATATGTACCACCTCCAAGCTCTGTGACATGGCCATGTACTGGATAGCTGAAAGGAATGGTGAGCATCTCAGAAAACTCAGATATCAGTGGGACCAGTAAAGTCTCAGTGGAGAAAGCCTGCTTTGGGCCTTTTGCTTACCTATTGTTCTGTTGCCCTGAATGTCAGGAAGGCCTTTGCCTCAGGGCACCCCTTTGGGAAGCCTGAAGAAAACAGTTTTCAAATGGAAATGAATGGGCATCACCTGTGGCTCTTTGCTTCATTGCTTTGCAAAGGGATGTGTCTGAATCAGCCTCTTGGCCCTGTGTGAGGCTGTGGCTTAGACTGTCAGCACCTGATGGATTGAAGAAAGATCCCATGTGTGCATGCAAAGCCAAGATGGCAAAAACGCAGTCATTTTGCATGAAGTCTCTCGCCTTCCTCTGTAAGGTTCCTGACCTCCGTCAAGAGAGCATAGGGATCCTTTGGGTCAAATGAGTTCTTCAAAGCCCTGCAGAGGCTAGCCCATAGGCGCTTGGGTTTTCTCCTGACTCCAATTCACACAAAGAATCTATACCCCGCAGTCAGTAGGCCTCAAATTGGAGAAGCAGAGCAGTATTAAAGGCAGGCCTCTTTGATCACTCCTGGTGCACAGGAAGGCTGTCCAGGCCACCCTGATATTAGGCAAATGAGGGGCAAGGGAGCTTCTTGTGGACACTGTCTTGGGCTGAGCCCCTGATGGAAACCTCCAGCCAGAGGTTATGATGAGTGTGTATATGGAAGAAGATGAGGGCCATGTGGCAGTGTTTTGGTTTGAATTGTGGTCATTTGTGTGGCGGTTGGAAGAGATGACTGGGTCCACCTTGGCGTGAACTCTGGTGTGATTCCCCTTGGAGACTGAGCTCTGGAACTGACCTCAGAGAAGTATTGCCATGAATTGTGTTGAGATTTTAGGAGGCCACGCATGAGAGTCACCCTTGGAATCTGAGATCTAGGCCCAGGTTGGCTTTCCACAGAGCACTGGGAATCTCAGCCAGGATATCCCATGATTTTATTCTTCCAGACCTGGCAGCCATCGTTGAGAGTCAAAACACACATGGACCTCACATTGTAGACCTCAATGGGCCTGGCTTCATGCGACCTTTTGGCCACTCTTTGGGAAGCCTTGTTTGTGAGAGTTCTCCAGAGCTTTCATTGAAATGAGCTTCCTCACCATTTAATGGTTCCTGAATGAATGGAAACCCACAGTGCCTCCAACTTCATCCTTTAAAAATGGCTAGATAAATACCATGAAATTTTTAAGTTCCCATGACCAGGTGGCACTGGAGAACCTTTGGATGTCCTGTTGCTGATCAGGAGTGTACCAGACGGTGCCTTGATTGACTGGGTTTTATGAAAATGGTGTAGAACAGAGATGCCAGTAAGTTGGGGCCTGCTGAGTAGTGGGCCTAGAGAAGTGGTGTGCAGGAGTGTGATAAAACCTCTGTGGTAGGGCCATGTGGATCTGACATTGGGTTCCAAGTGGCTTGTGAATGACATGGTGCAGCCGGCAGACACTTATATGTAAAGGCATCTTGTTATATGGAGAGGTTTCAGGGCAATGTTCAGAATCAGGTTGCTAGGGTCAAGGGGGCAAGCTCTGTGGGATAGAAGACTGGTTGGTGCATTCTCCTAGGACCCTGATCCACCACACGTGACAGAACTCCCTCCAGCACTGTGTCCCAGTTGAACTCCTTGTATTTCATGAAGCAAATACCAAACTCCCAGTGCAGCAGCAAGAAACACCACGAAAAGTAGAGGAGGACCAAATGGCTTCCCAGTCCACACGGGGAGACACTTAGCCTCCAGTGGCCACTGTGGACCTACAAAGAGAGAATTCAGCACTTCTGCCTCATGTTCATTGGAAAATCAGAAACCATGTCCTCCAGGTCACATAGATGCAGACCCAGCTTTGATGGTCTCACTACAAAGGAAGCTAAAGCTCCTGACAACAACATAGATTTCAAGTGCCCAACCTCAGAGGCAGTTTCTCACCAAGTCTTTAGGCCAGCAGAGCTCCATGTTTGTGGAGTGTTTATCCTGTCCCTTACTTATGGAAACTCCTCTACCACCTCCTAGGTTGTGAACTCCTGAGCATTTTCCATTCAACATATGTATTCACAGATTTTCTAACTCTTCCCCTCGAGTTGCTTCTTCCTTGGGGCGAAGGTCATGTCAAGGCATTGTTCTGGATGAGAGTGGGAAGATTTTTGTGTAGCACGTATTTGCATACACATTGGATTCATTTCCTATTTTCCATTTGAAATGCTGATTCCCTGACACTAACCCATACCCTACTAGACTCTGACTATGAATCCTAATATGATGGAGAGAAATAACCCAAACAGAATAGAAATACAAGCAGTTCAGAGGAGGCATGGTGTATAGTTGCATTGCCTTTTGCATTATACAGGGTAGGTGTTATAAATCTAGTCCAATTGAATAGAAATAGTTCTCCATGTGTTTTTAAAGTTAACAAATATGTGAATTCCTGTCTCCCTTTCTCTGTAGCCTATTCAGCACATGTATTTTTACATGCACATATAGAATCCGACCTGGTATCCCACGTATATTCTTGTGAGGTGGCTGACTTGGCAGATACAAATTGTGAGAAGAGATCACTCCTCCCAAACGCTGTTGGAACTGAAAGTTCAACCTATGGGTGAGCTTCCTACTTGAAGAACCTGATACAAAAATCCATGTTCAGTAAAATGAATATTTTTGGATCTGTGGATGACATATATTTCATGATGAATTTCGATTGGCATATATATTTCGGATTTTTAATGTCTGTGTTTGTGTTTTTATATATATATATATATATATATATATATATATATATATATATATATATATATACATGCACACACACACAAACTCTCCAGATTTTTCAAAATATGAAATATATGTGTCTTATGATACATTCCCTAAATTCATTCATGTTCATATATGTGGATTTATAATCAACTTTTCACAAGATTATTCTCAGAAATATTTATCCACCTGAAATACATATTTTTTTCCTAGTACTGAAAACTAACTTCAGTGGATGGTGCATAGAAATCCTAATCTTTCTACAGTAACTGACCCAGTTTAACATCAATGCAAGTCGATTCCTATGGGACATGATGTGTATTTGGACGTTCATTTTTATTCAACACTGGTATCTTACTATTTCTTCAGCTGATGCACATCATAGGATATACATTTCCTCCTCAAGTTTAAAAATTTCTAGGCATTTGGTTCACTTTCAATCACTTCCTGCTTCAGAACACATGTATTCCTCCATGTTTCTTGACTGGTTTGTTCATGAGACTTCATTCCAAACACGTGATTTTCCATTTCCATAATCACTTTTGAAGCAAAACTCACACACCCTTCATGGTAAACCATAACCCTAATATTGCCATTAGATGTATAACTGGTAGGAATGAATGATTGTGTATCAATATAAGATTTCCTATGTAGTTTCAGATATCAATTCAATCCATTATTTAAATTGGAAGCAGTTATATTATTTATTCACAGTATGGTCTATTCATGCATTAACTCTATATTCATAGACCCAGGGTACACCTATTTGTACCCCCAAATACTAATTGATACGTCTTCAACATACTGCTCCCAGCAATGGTGGAAGTAATACTCATGTCACCTGATCTGCATATACATTTTATCACTGTGATATTCTGGACACAAAATGCAAAGGTCACACTTATGATTGTAGCAAAGCCTAATTGGAAAGTGAGCATGGATTCCTAAAAACTTCCTTCTCCAGGTTGCCTAATGCTCTCCAATGTCAATCCTATTGGTGACTACACATTTGTTTCTTCCTAAGATTACATATTCATCCTCAACCCTGTTGAAACTGTCTAATCCTATCACTTTGCCTGATTTCCTAATGTCTCTATTGATATCTGCTTTCCTACATATTTTTCCCCAGTTCATCATTGTGACTGACTCTTCACATGTGCTGACATTTACATTCACTCTCTAACCGATACCCTATTGCTAAAGAACTTTTGGTCCAAATTTTATACTCACTCTTCTTCCTAAACCTACCGACTAGCTTCCTAATCTTACCTACTATCCCTTTTTGACTGGATGTTCTCTTCTACATTCAATCATCCAAGGTACAAGGTCCTATGCCATTGTAGATCAATTGATCTGAGACATCTGTGCAGAATGTAATTCAAAGCTAAGTATCCCAATCAAGGGCCCAATGCCCTTCTGGCCTTCAAATCTTACTTAGATTTCTGTTTTCATACATATATTTCACCTATATATGATTACAAATATCGCAGGTTCCCAATACCATTCTACAACTAGCAGAATGATTCCTAACCCAAATCGAACATGTTCTTAACCCTAACCAGACACTGTTCCCTCAATCGAACTTTACAGAAGAGCAGGGACAGAGTTGGTCTTACAATACAGGAATGGAGGGGATCTTCCACCTGCTGAGAACCTCAAAGGTCCATGCAGAAATGAACCCTGGAGAAGATGTAGGCAGCTATGAAGGTCCTGAGAGAGCAAAAGTCATCTTCCATGGCAAACAACCTGGTCAGGATGAAGGGATGTGTCTGAATGAGCCTGTCTCTTCTTAATGTAGACAAGATGGACCAAAGCAGGCCTGTGTGGAGAGCTGTTCCTTGGTGCCTATGGTTGATATTCCATTCTAACTTGTGAAAGTGTCACAGGAAGCAGGGACAGCCTCCATCTCATGGGACCCTTGCAAGCAACTGTTAGGACACAGTGGTTGCCGAGGCAGTGACCTCATTCAGTTCCTGAAGGAAGTGACCTCACCTCACTTCCTTGGTGATGGAACTCTCTGAACTTGGGATCCAGGAAGCCAGGCACCCAGAGGCAGTCCCAGTCCCAGTCCCAGTGGGCTCACTTGTTTGGATTTACCAAGGACAGAGTCAGTCTTCCTTGGTACCTACTGATGTGAGGATGGCCAAATGCCAGGAAAGCACTGAAGAGGGCCTTGCCTGAGAAAGCAGGTAGTGGCTCACCGCTGGCTCCTGACAACTTCACAGAGTTGGCCAAGGAGGCCAGATCTGAGACAGGACAGGCCATTTCGGGGGAACATAGTATGGCCCAGCAGTCAGACGACACTCCGGGTAGTCACAGACCTACTTGGGGGAAGGAGGTGCCTTTGTGGGTGTGGGGGTGAGTTTGTGGATTTGTCTCATGTTCTGAGAATAGGTGGGAAAGGCGGTTTGTTTGTTTGGAGTGGACTGTTTCCAGTAAGTCTTTGGACAAGGCGAGTGTTTCTAAGTTTGTGTATCTCACTGTGTCCCTGGTTGTAGACATTAGAAAAGAGAATGCATCAATGGATGTGTCCTGTCTAGTAGAAAGCTTCCCAGTCTTCATCCTGCCCAATTTATGAGTGGACTGCGGCTTGCCTTATGGATGGGCAACACCTACTATCTTCCTAAGTTCCTGTTTTCTTCCTGAATTCTGGCCACTCTCCAGAATAGGCTCATGGTTTTGTGTCCAAGATATGTACCACCTCCAAGCTCTGTGACATGGCCATGTACTGGATAGCTGAAAGGAATGGTGAGCATCTCAGAAAACTCAGATATCAGTGGGACCAGTAAAGTCTCAGTGGAGAAAGCCTGCTTTGGGCCTTTTGCTTACCTATTGTTCTGTTGCCCTGAATGTCAGGAAGGCCTTTGCCTCAGGGCACCCCTTTGGGAAGCCTGAAGAAAACAGTTTTCAAATGGAAATGAATGGGCATCACCTGTGGCTCTTTGCTTCATTGCTTTGCAAAGGGATGTGTCTGAATCAGCCTCTTGGCCCTGTGTGAGGCTGTGGCTTAGACTGTCAGCACCTGATGGATTGAAGAAAGATCCCATGTGTGCATGTAAAGCCAAGATGGCAAAAACGCAGTCATTTTGCATGAAGTCTCTCGCCTTCCTCTGTAAGGTTCCTGACCTCCGTCAAGAGAGCATAGGGATCCTTTGGGTCAAATGAGTTCTTCAAAGCCCTGCAGAGGCTAGCCCATAGGCGCTTGGGTTTTCTCCTGACTCCAATTCACACAAAGAATCTATACCCCGCAGTCAGTAGGCCTCAAATTGGAGAAGCAGAGCAGTATTAAAGGCAGGCCTCTTTGATCACTCCTGGTGCACAGGAAGGCTGTCCAGGCCACCCTGATATTAGGCAAATGAGGGGCAAGGGAGCTTCTTGTGGACACTGTCTTGGGCTGAGCCCCTGATGGAAACCTCCAGCCAGAGGTTATGATGAGTGTGTATATGGAAGAAGATGAGGGCCATGTGGCAGTGTTTTGGTTTGAATTGTGGTCATTTGTGTGGCGGTTGGAAGAGATGACTGGGTCCACCTTGGCGTGAACTCTGGTGTGATTCCCCTTGGAGACTGAGCTCTGGAACTGACCTCAGAGAAGTATTGCCATGAATTGTGTTGAGATTTTAGGAGGCCACGCATGAGAGTCACCCTTGGAATCTGAGATCTAGGCCCAGGTTGGCTTTCCACAGAGCACTGGGAATCTCAGCCAGGATATCCCATGATTTTATTCTTCCAGACCTGGCAGCCATCGTTGAGAGTCAAAACACACATGGACCTCACATTGTAGACCTCAATGGGCCTGGCTTCATGCGACCTTTTGGCCACTCTTTGGGAAGCCTTGTTTGTGAGAGTTCTCCAGAGCTTTCATTGAAATGAGCTTCCTCACCATTTAATGGTTCCTGAATGAATGGAAACCCACAGTGCCTCCAACTTCATCCTTTAAAAATGGCTAGATAAATACCATGAAATTTTTCAGTTCCCATGACCAGGTGGCACTGGAGAACCTTTGGATGTCCTGTTGCTGATCAGGAGTGTACCAGACGGTGCCTTGATTGACTGGGTTTTATGAAAATGGTGTAGAACAGAGATGCCAGTAAGTTGGGGCCTGCTGAGTAGTGGGCCTAGAGAAGTGGTGTGCAGGAGTGTGATAAAACCTCTGTGGTAGGGCCATGTGGATCTGACATTGGGTTCCAAGTGGCTTGTGAATGACATGGTGCAGCCGGCAGACACTTATATGTAAAGGCATCTTGTTATATGGAGAGGTTTCAGGGCAATGTTCAGAATCAGGTTGCTAGGGTCAAGGGGGCAAGCTCTGTGGGATAGAAGACTGGTTGGTGCATTCTCCTAGGACCCTGATCCACCACACGTGACAGAACTCCCTCCAGCACTGTGTCCCAGTTGAACTCCTTGTATTTCATGAAGCAAATACCAAACTCCCAGTGCAGCAGCAAGAAACACCACGAAAAGTAGAGGAGGACCAAATGGCTTCCCAGTCCACACGGGGAGACACTTAGCCTCCAGTGGCCACTGTGGACCTACAAAGAGAGAATTCAGCACTTCTGCCTCATGTTCATTGGAAAATCAGAAACCATGTCCTCCAGGTCACATAGATGCAGACCCAGCTTTGATGGTCTCACTACAAAGGAAGCTAAAGCTCCTGACAACAACATAGATTTCAAGTGCCCAACCTCAGAGGCAGTTTCTCACCAAGTCTTTAGGCCAGCAGAGCTCCATGTTTGTGGAGTGTTTATCCTGTCCCTTACTTATGGAAACTCCTCTACCACCTCCTAGGTTGTGAACTCCTGAGCATTTTCCATTCAACATATGTATTCACAGATTTTCTAACTCTTCCCCTCGAGTTGCTTCTTCCTTGGGGCGAAGGTCATGTCAAGGCATTGTTCTGGATGAGAGTGGGAAGATTTTTGTGTAGCACGTATTTGCATACACATTGGATTCATTTCCTATTTTCCATTTGAAATGCTGATTCCCTGACACTAACCCATACCCTACTAGACTCTGACTATGAATCCTAATATGATGGAGAGAAATAACCCAAACAGAATAGAAATACAAGCAGTTCAGAGGAGGCATGGTGTATAGTTGCATTGCCTTTTGCATTATACAGGGTAGGTGTTATAAATCTAGTCCAATTGAATAGAAATAGTTCTCCATGTGTTTTTAAAGTTAACAAATATGTGAATTCCTGTCTCCCTTTCTCTGTAGCCTATTCAGCACATGTATTTTTACATGCACATATAGAATCCGACCTGGTATCCCACGTATATTCTTGTGAGGTGGCTGACTTGGCAGATACAAATTGTGAGAAGAGATCACTCCTCCCAAACGCTGTTGGAACTGAAAGTTCAACCTATGGGTGAGCTTCCTACTTGAAGAACATGATACAAAAATCCATGTTCAGTAAAATGAATATTTTTGGATCTGTGGATGACATATATTTCATGATGAATTTCGATTGGCATATATATTTCGGATTTTTAATGTCTGTGTTTGTGTTTTTATATATATATATATATATATATATATATATATATATATATATATACATGCACACACACACAAACTCTCCAGATTTTTCAAAATATGAAATATATGTGTCTTATGATACATTCCCTAAATTCATTCATGTTCATATATGTGGATTTATAATCAACTTTTCACAAGATTATTCTCAGAAATATTTATCCACCTGAAATACATATTTTTTTCCTAGTACTGAAAACTAACTTCAGTGGATGGTGCATAGAAATCCTAATCTTTCTACAGTAACTGACCCAGTTTAACATCAATGCAAGTCGATTCCTATGGGACATGATGTGTATTTGGACGTTCATTTTTATTCAACACTGGTACCTTACTATTTCTTCAGCTGATGCACATCATAGGATATACATTTCCTCCTCAAGTTTAAAAATTTCTAGGCATTTGGTTCACTTTCAATCACTTCCTGCTTCAGAACACATGTATTCCTCCATGTTTCTTGACTGGTTTGTTCATGAGACTTCATTCCAAACACGTGATTTTCCATTTCCATAATCACTTTTGAAGCAAAACTCACACACCCTTCATGGTAAACCATAACCCTAATATTGCCATTAGATGTATAACTGGTAGGAATGAATGATTGTGTATCAATATAAGATTTCCTATGTAGTTTCAGATATCAATTCAATCCATTATTTAAATTGGAAGCAGTTATATTATTTATTCACAGTATGGTCTATTCATGCATTAACTCTATATTCATAGACCCAGGGTACACCTATTTGTACCCCCAAATACTAATTGATACGTCTTCAACATACTGCTCCCAGCAATGGTGGAAGTAATACTCATGTCACCTGATCTGCATATACATTTTATCACTGTGATATTCTGGACACAAAATGCAAAGGTCACACTTATGATTGTAGCAAAGCCTAATTGGAAAGTGAGCATGGATTCCTAAAAACTTCCTTCTCCAGGTTGCCTAATGCTCTCCAATGTCAATCCTATTGGTGACTACACATTTGTTTCTTCCTAAGATTACATATTCATCCTCAACCCTGTTGAAACTGTCTAATCCTATCACTTTGCCTGATTTCCTAATGTCTCTATTGATATCTGCTTTCCTACATATTTTTCCCCAGTTCATCATTGTGACTGACTCTTCACATGTGCTGACATTTACATTCACTCTCTAACCGATACCCTATTGCTAAAGAACTTTTGGTCCAAATTTTATACTCACTCTTCTTCCTAAACCTACCGACTAGCTTCCTAATCTTACCTACTATCCCTTTTTGACTGGATGTTCTCTTCTACATTCAATCATCCAAGGTACAAGGTCCTATGCCATTGTAGATCAATTGATCTGAGACATCTGTGCAGAATGTAATTCAAAGCTAAGTATCCCAATCAAGGGCCCAATGCCCTTCTGGCCTTCAAATCTTACTTAGATTTCTGTTTTCATACATATATTTCACCTATATATGATTACAAATATCGCAGGTTCCCAATACCATTCTACAACTAGCAGAATGATTCCTAACCCAAATCGAACATGTTCTTAACCCTAACCAGACACTGTTCCCTCAATCGAACTTTACAGAAGAGCAGGGACAGAGTTGGTCTTACAATACAGGAATGGAGGGGATCTTCCACCTGCTGAGAACCTCAAAGGTCCATGCAGAAATGAACCCTGGAGAAGATGTAGGCAGCTATGAAGGTCCTGAGAGAGCAAAAGTCATCTTCCATGGCAAACAACCTGGTCAGGATGAAGGGATGTGTCTGAATGAGCCTGTCTCTTCTTAATGTAGACAAGATGGACCAAAGCAGGCCTGTGTGGAGAGCTGTTCCTTGGTGCCTATGGTTGATATTCCATTCTAACTTGTGAAAGTGTCACAGGAAGCAGGGACAGCCTCCATCTCATGGGACCCTTGCAAGCAACTGTTAGGACACAGTGGTTGCCGAGGCAGTGACCTCATTCAGTTCCTGAAGGAAGTGACCTCACCTCACTTCCTTGGTGATGGAACTCTCTGAACTTGGGATCCAGGAAGCCAGGCACCCAGAGGCAGTCCCAGTCCCAGTCCCAGTGGGCTCACTTGTTTGGATTTACCAAGGACAGAGTCAGTCTTCCTTGGTACCTACTGATGTGAGGATGGCCAAATGCCAGGAAAGCACTGAAGAGGGCCTTGCCTGAGAAAGCAGGTAGTGGCTCACCGCTGGCTCCTGACAACTTCACAGAGTTGGCCAAGGAGGCCAGATCTGAGACAGGACAGGCCATTTCAGGGGAACATAGTATGGCCCAGCAGTCAGACGACACTCCGGGTAGTCACAGACCTACTTGGGGGAAGGAGGTGCCTTTGTGGGTGTGGGGGTGAGTTTGTGGATTTGTCTCATGTTCTGAGAATAGGTGGGAAAGGCGGTTTGTTTGTTTGGAGTGGACTGTTTCCAGTAAGTCTTTGGACAAGGCGAGTGTTTCTAAGTTTGTGTATCTCACTGTGTCCCTGGTTGTAGACATTAGAAAAGAGAATGCATCAATGGATGTGTCCTGTCTAGTAGAAAGCTTCCCAGTCTTCATCCTGCCCAATTTATGAGTGGACTGCGGCTTGCCTTATGGATGGGCAACACCTACTATCTTCCTAAGTTCCTGTTTTCTTCCTGAATTCTGGCCACTCTCCAGAATAGGCTCATGGTTTTGTGTCCAAGATATGTACCACCTCCAAGCTCTGTGACATGGCCATGTACTGGATAGCTGAAAGGAATGGTGAGCATCTCAGAAAACTCAGATATCAGTGGGACCAGTAAAGTCTCAGTGGAGAAAGCCTGCTTTGGGCCTTTTGCTTACCTATTGTTCTGTTGCCCTGAATGTCAGGAAGGCCTTTGCCTCAGGGCACCCCTTTGGGAAGCCTGAAGAAAACAGTTTTCAAATGGAAATGAATGGGCATCACCTGTGGCTCTTTGCTTCATTGCTTTGCAAAGGGATGTGTCTGAATCAGCCTCTTGGCCCTGTGTGAGGCTGTGGCTTAGACTGTCAGCACCTGATGGATTGAAGAAAGATCCCATGTGTGCATGTAAAGCCAAGATGGCAAAAACGCAGTCATTTTGCATGAAGTCTCTCGCCTTCCTCTGTAAGGTTCCTGACCTCCGTCAAGAGAGCATAGGGATCCTTTGGGTCAAATGAGTTCTTCAAAGCCCTGCAGAGGCTAGCCCATAGGCGCTTGGGTTTTCTCCTGACTCCAATTCACACAAAGAATCTATACCCCGCAGTCAGTAGGCCTCAAATTGGAGAAGCAGAGCAGTATTAAAGGCAGGCCTCTTTGATCACTCCTGGTGCACAGGAAGGCTGTCCAGGCCACCCTGATATTAGGCAAATGAGGGGCAAGGGAGCTTCTTGTGGACACTGTCTTGGGCTGAGCCCCTGATGGAAACCTCCAGCCAGAGGTTATGATGAGTGTGTATATGGAAGAAGATGAGGGCCATGTGGCAGTGTTTTGGTTTGAATTGTGGTCATTTGTGTGGCGGTTGGAAGAGATGACTGGGTCCACCTTGGCGTGAACTCTGGTGTGATTCCCCTTGGAGACTGAGCTCTGGAACTGACCTCAGAGAAGTATTGCCATGAATTGTGTTGAGATTTTAGTTGGCCACGCATGAGAGTCACCCTTGGAATCTGAGATCTAGGCCCAGGTTGGCTTTCCACAGAGCACTGGGAATCTCAGCCAGGATATCCCATGATTTTATTCTTCCAGACCTGGCAGCCATCGTTGAGAGTCAAAACACACATGGACCTCACATTGTAGACCTCAATGGGCCTGGCTTCATGCGACCTTTTGGCCACTCTTTGGGAAGCCTTGTTTGTGAGAGTTCTCCAGAGCTTTCATTGAAATGAGCTTCCTCACCATTTAATGGTTCCTGAATGAATGGAAACCCACAGTGCCTCCAACTTCATCCTTTAAAAATGGCTAGATAAATACCATGAAATTTTTCAGTTCCCATGACCAGGTGGCACTGGAGAACCTTTGGATGTCCTGTTGCTGATCAGGAGTGTACCAGACGGTGCCTTGATTGACTGGGTTTTATGAAAATGGTGTAGAACAGAGATGCCAGTAAGTTGGGGCCTGCTGAGTAGTGGGCCTAGAGAAGTGGTGTGCAGGAGTGTGATAAAACCTCTGTGGTAGGGCCATGTGGATCTGACATTGGGTTCCAAGTGGCTTGTGAATGACATGGTGCAGCCGGCAGACACTTATATGTAAAGGCATCTTGTTATATGGAGAGGTTTCAGGGCAATGTTCAGAATCAGGTTGCTAGGGTCAAGGGGGCAAGCTCTGTGGGATAGAAGACTGGTTGGTGCATTCTCCTAGGACCCTGATCCACCACACGTGACAGAACTCCCTCCAGCACTGTGTCCCAGTTGAACTCCTTGTATTTCATGAAGCAAATACCAAACTCCCAGTGCAGCAGCAAGAAACACCACGAAAAGTAGAGGAGGACCAAATGGCTTCCCAGTCCACACGGGGAGACACTTAGCCTCCAGTGGCCACTGTGGACCTACAAAGAGAGAATTCAGCACTTCTGCCTCATGTTCATTGGAAAATCAGAAACCATGTCCTCCAGGTCACATAGATGCAGACCCAGCTTTGATGGTCTCACTACAAAGGAAGCTAAAGCTCCTGACAACAACATAGATTTCAAGTGCCCAACCTCAGAGGCAGTTTCTCACCAAGTCTTTAGGCCAGCAGAGCTCCATGTTTGTGGAGTGTTTATCCTGTCCCTTACTTATGGAAACTCCTCTACCACCTCCTAGGTTGTGAACTCCTGAGCATTTTCCATTCAACATATGTATTCACAGATTTTCTAACTCTTCCCCTCGAGTTGCTTCTTCCTTGGGGCGAAGGTCATGTCAAGGCATTGTTCTGGATGAGAGTGGGAAGATTTTTGTGTAGCACGTATTTGCATACACATTGGATTCATTTCCTATTTTCCATTTGAAATGCTGATTCCCTGACACTAACCCATACCCTACTAGACTCTGACTATGAATCCTAATATGATGGAGAGAAATAACCCAAACAGAATAGAAATACAAGCAGTTCAGAGGAGGCATGGTGTATAGTTGCATTGCCTTTTGCATTATACAGGGTAGGTGTTATAAATCTAGTCCAATTGAATAGAAATAGTTCTCCATGTGTTTTTAAAGTTAACAAATATGTGAATTCCTGTCTCCCTTTCTCTGTAGCCTATTCAGCACATGTATTTTTACATGCACATATAGAATCCGACCTGGTATCCCACGTATATTCTTGTGAGGTGGCTGACTTGGCAGATACAAATTGTGAGAAGAGATCACTCCTCCCAAACGCTGTTGGAACTGAAAGTTCAACCTATGGGTGAGCTTCCTACTTGAAGAACATGATACAAAAATCCATGTTCAGTAAAATGAATATTTTTGGATCTGTGGATGACATATATTTCATGATGAATTTCGATTGGCATATATATTTCGGATTTTTAATGTCTGTGTTTGTGTTTTTATATATATATATATATATATATATATATATATATATATATATATACATGCACACACACACAAACTCTCCAGATTTTTCAAAATATGAAATATATGTGTCTTATGATACATTCCCTAAATTCATTCATGTTCATATATGTGGATTTATAATCAACTTTTCACAAGATTATTCTCAGAAATATTTATCCACCTGAAATACATATTTTTTTCCTAGTACTGAAAACTAACTTCAGTGGATGGTGCATAGAAATCCTAATCTTTCTACAGTAACTGACCCAGTTTAACATCAATGCAAGTCGATTCCTATGGGACATGATGTGTATTTGGACGTTCATTTTTATTCAACACTGGTACCTTACTATTTCTTCAGCTGATGCACATCATAGGATATACATTTCCTCCTCAAGTTTAAAAATTTCTAGGCATTTGGTTCACTTTCAATCACTTCCTGCTTCAGAACACATGTATTCCTCCATGTTTCTTGACTGGTTTGTTCATGAGACTTCATTCCAAACACGTGATTTTCCATTTCCATAATCACTTTTGAAGCAAAACTCACACACCCTTCATGGTAAACCATAACCCTAATATTGCCATTAGATGTATAACTGGTAGGAATGAATGATTGTGTATCAATATAAGATTTCCTATGTAGTTTCAGATATCAATTCAATCCATTATTTAAATTGGAAGCAGTTATATTATTTATTCACAGTATGGTCTATTCATGCATTAACTCTATATTCATAGACCCAGGGTACACCTATTTGTACCCCCAAATACTAATTGATACGTCTTCAACATACTGCTCCCAGCAATGGTGGAAGTAATACTCATGTCACCTGATCTGCATATACATTTTATCACTGTGATATTCTGGACACAAAATGCAAAGGTCACACTTATGATTGTAGCAAAGCCTAATTGGAAAGTGAGCATGGATTCCTAAAAACTTCCTTCTCCAGGTTGCCTAATGCTCTCCAATGTCAATCCTATTGGTGACTACACATTTGTTTCTTCCTAAGATTACATATTCATCCTCAACCCTGTTGAAACTGTCTAATCCTATCACTTTGCCTGATTTCCTAATGTCTCTATTGATATCTGCTTTCCTACATATTTTTCCCCAGTTCATCATTGTGACTGACTCTTCACATGTGCTGACATTTACATTCACTCTCTAACCGATACCCTATTGCTAAAGAACTTTTGGTCCAAATTTTATACTCACTCTTCTTCCTAAACCTACCGACTAGCTTCCTAATCTTACCTACTATCCCTTTTTGACTGGATGTTCTCTTCTACATTCAATCATCCAAGGTACAAGGTCCTATGCCATTGTAGATCAATTGATCTGAGACATCTGTGCAGAATGTAATTCAAAGCTAAGTATCCCAATCAAGGGCCCAATGCCCTTCTGGCCTTCAAATCTTACTTAGATTTCTGTTTTCATACATATATTTCACCTATATATGATTACAAATATCGCAGGTTCCCAATACCATTCTACAACTAGCAGAATGATTCCTAACCCAAATCGAACATGTTCTTAACCCTAACCAGACACTGTTCCCTCAATCGAACTTTACAGAAGAGCAGGGACAGAGTTGGTCTTACAATACAGGAATGGAGGGGATCTTCCACCTGCTGAGAACCTCAAAGGTCCATGCAGAAATGAACCCTGGAGAAGATGTAGGCAGCTATGAAGGTCCTGAGAGAGCAAAAGTCATCTTCCATGGCAAACAACCTGGTCAGGATGAAGGGATGTGTCTGAATGAGCCTGTCTCTTCTTAATGTAGACAAGATGGACCAAAGCAGGCCTGTGTGGAGAGCTGTTCCTTGGTGCCTATGGTTGATATTCCATTCTAACTTGTGAAAGTGTCACAGGAAGCAGGGACAGCCTCCATCTCATGGGACCCTTGCAAGCAACTGTTAGGACACAGTGGTTGCCGAGGCAGTGACCTCATTCAGTTCCTGAAGGAAGTGACCTCACCTCACTTCCTTGGTGATGGAACTCTCTGAACTTGGGATCCAGGAAGCCAGGCACCCAGAGGCAGTCCCAGTCCCAGTCCCAGTGGGCTCACTTGTTTGGATTTACCAAGGACAGAGTCAGTCTTCCTTGGTACCTACTGATGTGAGGATGGCCAAATGCCAGGAAAGCACTGAAGAGGGCCTTGCCTGAGAAAGCAGGTAGTGGCTCACCGCTGGCTCCTGACAACTTCACAGAGTTGGCCAAGGAGGCCAGATCTGAGACAGGACAGGCCATTTCAGGGGAACATAGTATGGCCCAGCAGTCAGACGACACTCCGGGTAGTCACAGACCTACTTGGGGGAAGGAGGTGCCTTTGTGGGTGTGGGGGTGAGTTTGTGGATTTGTCTCATGTTCTGAGAATAGGTGGGAAAGGCGGTTTGTTTGTTTGGAGTGGACTGTTTCCAGTAAGTCTTTGGACAAGGCGAGTGTTTCTAAGTTTGTGTATCTCACTGTGTCCCTGGTTGTAGACATTAGAAAAGAGAATGCATCAATGGATGTGTCCTGTCTAGTAGAAAGCTTCCCAGTCTTCATCCTGCCCAATTTATGAGTGGACTGCGGCTTGCCTTATGGATGGGCAACACCTACTATCTTCCTAAGTTCCTGTTTTCTTCCTGAATTCTGGCCACTCTCCAGAATAGGCTCATGGTTTTGTGTCCAAGATATGTACCACCTCCAAGCTCTGTGACATGGCCATGTACTGGATAGCTGAAAGGAATGGTGAGCATCTCAGAAAACTCAGATATCAGTGGGACCAGTAAAGTCTCAGTGGAGAAAGCCTGCTTTGGGCCTTTTGCTTACCTATTGTTCTGTTGCCCTGAATGTCAGGAAGGCCTTTGCCTCAGGGCACCCCTTTGGGAAGCCTGAAGAAAACAGTTTTCAAATGGAAATGAATGGGCATCACCTGTGGCTCTTTGCTTCATTGCTTTGCAAAGGGATGTGTCTGAATCAGCCTCTTGGCCCTGTGTGAGGCTGTGGCTTAGACTGTCAGCACCTGATGGATTGAAGAAAGATCCCATGTGTGCATGTAAAGCCAAGATGGCAAAAACGCAGTCATTTTGCATGAAGTCTCTCGCCTTCCTCTGTAAGGTTCCTGACCTCCGTCAAGAGAGCATAGGGATCCTTTGGGTCAAATGAGTTCTTCAAAGCCCTGCAGAGGCTAGCCCATAGGCGCTTGGGTTTTCTCCTGACTCCAATTCACACAAAGAATCTATACCCCGCAGTCAGTAGGCCTCAAATTGGAGAAGCAGAGCAGTATTAAAGGCAGGCCTGTTTGATCACTCCTGGTGCACAGGAAGGCTGTCCAGGCCACCCTGATATTAGGCAAATGAGGGGCAAGGGAGCTTCTTGTGGACACTGTCTTGGGCTGAGCCCCTGATGGAAACCTCCAGCCAGAGGTTATGATGAGTGTGTATATGGAAGAAGATGAGGGCCATGTGGCAGTGTTTTGGTTTGAATTGTGGTCATTTGTGTGGCGGTTGGAAGAGATGACTGGGTCCACCTTGGCGTGAACTCTGGTGTGATTCCCCTTGGAGACTGAGCTCTGGAACTGACCTCAGAGAAGTATTGCCATGAATTGTGTTGAGATTTTAGGAGGCCACGCATGAGAGTCACCCTTGGAATCTGAGATCTAGGCCCAGGTTGGCTTTCCACAGAGCACTGGGAATCTCAGCCAGGATATCCCATGATTTTATTCTTCCAGACCTGGCAGCCATCGTTGAGAGTCAAAACACACATGGACCTCACATTGTAGACCTCAATGGGCCTGGCTTCATGCGACCTTTTGGCCACTCTTTGGGAAGCCTTGTTTGTGAGAGTTCTCCAGAGCTTTCATTGAAATGAGCTTCCTCACCATTTAATGGTTCCTGAATGAATGGAAACCCACAGTGCCTCCAACTTCATCCTTTAAAAATGGCTAGATAAATACCATGAAATTTTTCAGTTCCCATGACCAGGTGGCACTGGAGAACCTTTGGATGTCCTGTTGCTGATCAGGAGTGTACCAGACGGTGCCTTGATTGACTGGGTTTTATGAAAATGGTGTAGAACAGAGATGCCAGTAAGTTGGGGCCTGCTGAGTAGTGGGCCTAGAGAAGTGGTGTGCAGGAGTGTGATAAAACCTCTGTGGTAGGGCCATGTGGATCTGACATTGGGTTCCAAGTGGCTTGTGAATGACATGGTGCAGCCGGCAGACACTTATATGTAAAGGCATCTTGTTATATGGAGAGGTTTCAGGGCAATGTTCAGAATCAGGTTGCTAGGGTCAAGGGGGCAAGCTCTGTGGGATAGAAGACTGGTTGGTGCATTCTCCTAGGACCCTGATCCACCACACGTGACAGAACTCCCTCCAGCACTGTGTCCCAGTTGAACTCCTTGTATTTCATGAAGCAAATACCAAACTCCCAGTGCAGCAGCAAGAAACACCACGAAAAGTAGAGGAGGACCAAATGGCTTCCCAGTCCACACGGGGAGACACTTAGCCTCCAGTGGCCACTGTGGACCTACAAAGAGAGAATTCAGCACTTCTGCCTCATGTTCATTGGAAAATCAGAAACCATGTCCTCCAGGTCACATAGATGCAGACCCAGCTTTGATGGTCTCACTACAAAGGAAGCTAAAGCTCCTGACAACAACATAGATTTCAAGTGCCCAACCTCAGAGGCAGTTTCTCACCAAGTCTTTAGGCCAGCAGAGCTCCATGTTTGTGGAGTGTTTATCCTGTCCCTTACTTATGGAAACTCCTCTACCACCTCCTAGGTTGTGAACTCCTGAGCATTTTCCATTCAACATATGTATTCACAGATTTTCTAACTCTTCCCCTCGAGTTGCTTCTTCCTTGGGGCAAAGGTCATGTCAAGGCATTGTTCTGGATGAGAGTGGGAAGATTTTTGTGTAGCACGTATTTGCATACACATTGGATTCATTTCCTATTTTCCATTTGAAATGCTGATTCCCTGACACTAACCCATACCCTACTAGACTCTGACTATGAATCCTAATATGATGGAGAGAAATAACCCAAACAGAATAGAAATACAAGCAGTTCAGAGGAGGCATGGTGTATAGTTGCATTGCCTTTTGCATTATACAGGGTAGGTGTTATAAATCTAGTCCAATTGAATAGAAATAGTTCTCCATGTGTTTTTAAAGTTAACAAATATGTGAATTCCTGTCTCCCTTTCTCTGTAGCCTATTCAGCACATGTATTTTTACATGCACATATAGAATCCGACCTGGTATCCCACGTATATTCTTGTGAGGTGGCTGACTTGGCAGATACAAATTGTGAGAAGAGATCACTCCTCCCAAACGCTGTTGGAACTGAAAGTTCAACCTATGGGTGAGCTTCCTACTTGAAGAACATGATACAAAAATCCATGTTCAGTAAAATGAATATTTTTGGATCTGTGGATGACATATATTTCATGATGAATTTCGATTGGCATATATATTTCGGATTTTTAATGTCTGTGTTTGTGTTTTTATATATATATATATATATATATATATATATATATATATATATATATACATGCACACACACACAAACTCTCCAGATTTTTCAAAATATGAAATATATGTGTCTTATGATACATTCCCTAAATTCATTCATGTTCATATATGTGGATTTATAATCAACTTTTCACAAGATTATTCTCAGAAATATTTATCCACCTGAAATACATATTTTTTTCCTAGTACTGAAAACTAACTTCAGTGGATGGTGCATAGAAATCCTAATCTTTCTACAGTAACTGACCCAGTTTAACATCAATGCAAGTCGATTCCTATGGGACATGATGTGTATTTGGACGTTCATTTTTATTCAACACTGGTACCTTACTATTTCTTCAGCTGATGCACATCATAGGATATACATTTCCTCCTCAAGTTTAAAAATTTCTAGGCATTTGGTTCACTTTCAATCACTTCCTGCTTCAGAACACATGTATTCCTCCATGTTTCTTGACTGGTTTGTTCATGAGACTTCATTCCAAACACGTGATTTTCCATTTCCATAATCACTTTTGAAGCAAAACTCACACACCCTTCATGGTAAACCATAACCCTAATATTGCCATTAGATGTATAACTGGTAGGAATGAATGATTGTGTATCAATATAAGATTTCCTATGTAGTTTCAGATATCAATTCAATCCATTATTTAAATTGGAAGCAGTTATATTATTTATTCACAGTATGGTCTATTCATGCATTAACTCTATATTCATAGACCCAGGGTACACCTATTTGTACCCCCAAATACTAATTGATACGTCTTCAACATACTGCTCCCAGCAATGGTGGAAGTAATACTCATGTCACCTGATCTGCATATACATTTTATCACTGTGATATTCTGGACACAAAATGCAAAGGTCACACTTATGATTGTAGCAAAGCCTAATTGGAAAGTGAGCATGGATTCCTAAAAACTTCCTTCTCCAGGTTGCCTAATGCTCTCCAATGTCAATCCTATTGGTGACTACACATTTGTTTCTTCCTAAGATTACATATTCATCCTCAACCCTGTTGAAACTGTCTAATCCTATCACTTTGCCTGATTTCCTAATGTCTCTATTGATATCTGCTTTCCTACATATTTTTCCCCAGTTCATCATTGTGACTGACTCTTCACATGTGCTGACATTTACATTCACTCTCTAACCGATACCCTATTGCTAAAGAACTTTTGGTCCAAATTTTATACTCACTCTTCTTCCTAAACCTACCGACTAGCTTCCTAATCTTACCTACTATCCCTTTTTGACTGGATGTTCTCTTCTACATTCAATCATCCAAGGTACAAGGTCCTATGCCATTGTAGATCAATTGATCTGAGACATCTGTGCAGAATGTAATTCAAAGCTAAGTATCCCAATCAAGGGCCCAATGCCCTTCTGGCCTTCAAATCTTACTTAGATTTCTGTTTTCATACATATATTTCACCTATATATGATTACAAATATCGCAGGTTCCCAATACCATTCTACAACTAGCAGAATGATTCCTAACCCAAATCGAACATGTTCTTAACCCTAACCAGACACTGTTCCCTCAATCGAACTTTACAGAAGAGCAGGGACAGAGTTGGTCTTACAATACAGGAATGGAGGGGATCTTCCACCTGCTGAGAACCTCAAAGGTCCATGCAGAAATGAACCCTGGAGAAGATGTAGGCAGCTATGAAGGTCCTGAGAGAGCAAAAGTCATCTTCCATGGCAAACAACCTGGTCAGGATGAAGGGATGTGTCTGAATGAGCCTGTCTCTTCTTAATGTAGACAAGATGGACCAAAGCAGGCCTGTGTGGAGAGCTGTTCCTTGGTGCCTATGGTTGATATTCCATTCTAACTTGTGAAAGTGTCACAGGAATCAGGGACAGCCTCCATCTCATGGGACCCTTGCAAGCAACTGTTAGGACACAGTGGTTGCCGAGGCAGTGACCTCATTCAGTTCCTGAAGGAAGTGACCTCACCTCACTTCCTTGGTGATGGAACTCTCTGAACTTGGGATCCAGGAAGCCAGGCACCCAGAGGCAGTCCCAGTCCCAGTCCCAGTGGGCTCACTTGTTTGGATTTACCAAGGACAGAGTCAGTCTTCCTTGGTACCTACTGATGTGAGGATGGCCAAATGCCAGGAAAGCACTGAAGAGGGCCTTGCCTGAGAAAGCAGGTAGTGGCTCACCGCTGGCTCCTGACAACTTCACAGAGTTGGCCAAGGAGGCCAGATCTGAGACAGGACAGGCCATTTCGGGGGAACATAGTATGGCCCAGCAGTCAGACGACACTCCGGGTAGTCACAGACCTACTTGGGGGAAGGAGGTGCCTTTGTGGGTGTGGGGGTGAGTTTGTGGATTTGTCTCATGTTCTGAGAATAGGTGGGAAAGGCGGTTTGTTTGTTTGGAGTGGACTGTTTCCAGTAAGTCTTTGGACAAGGCGAGTGTTTCTAAGTTTGTGTATCTCACTGTGTCCCTGGTTGTAGACATTAGAAAAGAGAATGCATCAATGGATGTGTCCTGTCTAGTAGAAAGCTTCCCAGTCTTCATCCTGCCCAATTTATGAGTGGACTGCGGCTTGCCTTATGGATGGGCAACACCTACTATCTTCCTAAGTTCCTGTTTTCTTCCTGAATTCTGGCCACTCTCCAGAATAGGCTCATGGTTTTGTGTCCAAGATATGTACCACCTCCAAGCTCTGTGACATGGCCATGTACTGGATAGCTGAAAGGAATGGTGAGCATCTCAGAAAACTCAGATATCAGTGGGACCAGTAAAGTCTCAGTGGAGAAAGCCTGCTTTGGGCCTTTTGCTTACCTATTGTTCTGTTGCCCTGAATGTCAGGAAGGCCTTTGCCTCAGGGCACCCCTTTGGGAAGCCTGAAGAAAACAGTTTTCAAATGGAAATGAATGGGCATCACCTGTGGCTCTTTGCTTCATTGCTTTGCAAAGGGATGTGTCTGAATCAGCCTCTTGGCCCTGTGTGAGGCTGTGGCTTAGACTGTCAGCACCTGATGGATTGAAGAAAGATCCCATGTGTGCATGTAAAGCCAAGATGGCAAAAACGCAGTCATTTTGCATGAAGTCTCTCGCCTTCCTCTGTAAGGTTCCTGACCTCCGTCAAGAGAGCATAGGGATCCTTTGGGTCAAATGAGTTCTTCAAAGCCCTGCAGAGGCTAGCCCATAGGCGCTTGGGTTTTCTCCTGACTCCAATTCACACAAAGAATCTATACCCCGCAGTCAGTAGGCCTCAAATTGGAGAAGCAGAGCAGTATTAAAGGCAGGCCTCTTTGATCACTCCTGGTGCACAGGAAGGCTGTCCAGGCCACCCTGATATTAGGCAAATGAGGGGCAAGGGAGCTTCTTGTGGACACTGTCTTGGGCTGAGCCCCTGATGGAAACCTCCAGCCAGAGGTTATGATGAGTGTGTATATGGAAGAAGATGAGGGCCATGTGGCAGTGTTTTGGTTTGAATTGTGGTCATTTGTGTGGCGGTTGGAAGAGATGACTGGGTCCACCTTGGCGTGAACTCTGGTGTGATTCCCCTTGGAGACTGAGCTCTGGAACTGACCTCAGAGAAGTATTGCCATGAATTGTGTTGAGATTTTAGGAGGCCACGCATGAGAGTCACCCTTGGAATCTGAGATCTAGGCCCAGGTTGGCTTTCCACAGAGCACTGGGAATCTCAGCCAGGATATCCCATGATTTTATTCTTCCAGACCTGGCAGCCATCGTTGAGAGTCAAAACACACATGGACCTCACATTGTAGACCTCAATGGGCCTGGCTTCATGCGACCTTTTGGCCACTCTTTGGGAAGCCTTGTTTGTGAGAGTTCTCCAGAGCTTTCATTGAAATGAGCTTCCTCACCATTTAATGGTTCCTGAATGAATGGAAACCCACAGTGCCTCCAACTTCATCCTTTAAAAATGGCTAGATAAATACCATGAAATTTTTCAGTTTCCATGACCAGGTGGCACTGGAGAACCTTTGGATGTCCTGTTGCTGATCAGGAGTGTACCAGACGGTGCCTTGATTGACTGGGTTTTATGAAAATGGTGTAGAACAGAGATGCCAGTAAGTTGGGGCCTGCTGAGTAGTGGGCCTAGAGAAGTGGTGTGCAGGAGTGTGATAAAACCTCTGTGGTAGGGCCATGTGGATCTGACATTGGGTTCCAAGTGGCTTGTGAATGACATGGTGCAGCCGGCAGACACTTATATGTAAAGGCATCTTGTTATATGGAGAGGTTTCAGGGCAATGTTCAGAATCAGGTTGCTAGGGTCAAGGGGGCAAGCTCTGTGGGATAGAAGACTGGTTGGTGCATTCTCCTAGGACCCTGATCCACCACACGTGACAGAACTCCCTCCAGCACTGTGTCCCAGTTGAACTCCTTGTATTTCATGAAGCAAATACCAAACTCCCAGTGCAGCAGCAAGAAACACCACGAAAAGTAGAGGAGGACCAAATGGCTTCCCAGTCCACACGGGGAGACACTTAGCCTCCAGTGGCCACTGTGGACCTACAAAGAGAGAATTCAGCACTTCTGCCTCATGTTCATTGGAAAATCAGAAACCATGTCCTCCAGGTCACATAGATGCAGACCCAGCTTTGATGGTCTCACTACAAAGGAAGCTAAAGCTCCTGACAACAACATAGATTTCAAGTGCCCAACCTCAGAGGCAGTTTCTCACCAAGTCTTTAGGCCAGCAGAGCTCCATGTTTGTGGAGTGTTTATCCTGTCCCTTACTTATGGAAACTCCTCTACCACCTCCTAGGTTGTGAACTCCTGAGCATTTTCCATTCAACATATGTATTCACAGATTTTCTAACTCTTCCCCTCGAGTTGCTTCTTCCTTGGGGCGAAGGTCATGTCAAGGCATTGTTCTGGATGAGAGTGGGAAGATTTTTGTGTAGCACGTATTTGCATACACATTGGATTCATTTCCTATTTTCCATTTGAAATGCTGATTCCCTGACACTAACCCATACCCTACTAGACTCTGACTATGAATCCTAATATGATGGAGAGAAATAACCCAAACAGAATAGAAATACAAGCAGTTCAGAGGAGGCATGGTGTATAGTTGCATTGCCTTTTGCATTATACAGGGTAGGTGTTATAAATCTAGTCCAATTGAATAGAAATAGTTCTCCATGTGTTTTTAAAGTTAACAAATATGTGAATTCCTGTCTCCCTTTCTCTGTAGCCTATTCAGCACATGTATTTTTACATGCACATATAGAATCCGACCTGGTATCCCACGTATATTCTTGTGAGGTGGCTGACTTGGCAGATACAAATTGTGAGAAGAGATCACTCCTCCCAAACGCTGTTGGAACTGAAAGTTCAACCTATGGGTGAGCTTCCTACTTGAAGAACATGATACAAAAATCCATGTTCAGTAAAATGAATATTTTTGGATCTGTGGATGACATATATTTCATGATGAATTTCGATTGGCATATATATTTCGGATTTTTAATGTCTGTGTTTGTGTTTTTATATATATATATATATATATATATATATATATATATACATGCACACACACACAAACTCTCCAGATTTTTCAAAATATGAAATATATGTGTCTTATGATACATTCCCTAAATTCATTCATGTTCATATATGTGGATTTATAATCAACTTTTCACAAGATTATTCTCAGAAATATTTATCCACCTGAAATACATATTTTTTTCCTAGTACTGAAAACTAACTTCAGTGGATGGTGCATAGAAATCCTAATCTTTCTACAGTAACTGACCCAGTTTAACATCAATGCAAGTCGATTCCTATGGGACATGATGTGTATTTGGACGTTCATTTTTATTCAACACTGGTACCTTACTATTTCTTCAGCTGATGCACATCATAGGATATACATTTCCTCCTCAAGTTTAAAAATTTCTAGGCATTTGGTTCACTTTCAATCACTTCCTGCTTCACAACACATGTATTCCTCCATGTTTCTTGACTGGTTTGTTCATGAGACTTCATTCCAAACACGTGATTTTCCATTTCCATAATCACTTTTGAAGCAAAACTCACACACCCTTCATGGTAAACCATAACCCTAATATTGCCATTAGATGTATAACTGGTAGGAATGAATGATTGTGTATCAATATAAGATTTCCTATGTAGTTTCAGATATCAATTCAATCCATTATTTAAATTGGAAGCAGTTATATTATTTATTCACAGTATGGTCTATTCATGCATTAACTCTATATTCATAGACCCAGGGTACACCTATTTGTACCCCCAAATACTAATTGATACGTCTTCAACATACTGCTCCCAGCAATGGTGGAAGTAATACTCATGTCACCTGATCTGCATATACATTTTATCACTGTGATATTCTGGACACAAAATGCAAAGGTCACACTTATGATTGTAGCAAAGCCTAATTGGAAAGTGAGCATGGATTCCTAAAAACTTCCTTCTCCAGGTTGCCTAATGCTCTCCAATGTCAATCCTATTGGTGACTACACATTTGTTTCTTCCTAAGATTACATATTCATCCTCAACCCTGTTGAAACTGTCTAATCCTATCACTTTGCCTGATTTCCTAATGTCTCTATTGATATCTGCTTTCCTACATATTTTTCCCCAGTTCATCATTGTGACTGACTCTTCACATGTGCTGACATTTACATTCACTCTCTAACCGATACCCTATTGCTAAAGAACTTTTGGTCCAAATTTTATACTCACTCTTCTTCCTAAACCTACCGACTAGCTTCCTAATCTTACCTACTATCCCTTTTTGACTGGATGTTCTCTTCTACATTCAATCATCCAAGGTACAAGGTCCTATGCCATTGTAGATCAATTGATCTGAGACATCTGTGCAGAATGTAATTCAAAGCTAAGTATCCCAATCAAGGGCCCAATGCCCTTCTGGCCTTCAAATCTTACTTAGATTTCTGTTTTCATACATATATTTCACCTATATATGATTACAAATATCGCAGGTTCCCAATACCATTCTACAACTAGCAGAATGATTCCTAACCCAAATCGAACATGTTCTTAACCCTAACCAGACACTGTTCCCTCAATCGAACTTTACAGAAGAGCAGGGACAGAGTTGGTCTTACAATACAGGAATGGAGGGGATCTTCCACCTGCTGAGAACCTCAAAGGTCCATGCAGAAATGAACCCTGGAGAAGATGTAGGCAGCTATGAAGGTCCTGAGAGAGCAAAAGTCATCTTCCATGGCAAACAACCTGGTCAGGATGAAGGGATGTGTCTGAATGAGCCTGTCTCTTCTTAATGTAGACAAGATGGACCAAAGCAGGCCTGTGTGGAGAGCTGTTCCTTGGTGCCTATGGTTGATATTCCATTCTAACTTGTGAAAGTGTCACAGGAATCAGGGACAGCCTCCATCTCATGGGACCCTTGCAAGCAACTGTTAGGACACAGTGGTTGCCGAGGCAGTGACCTCATTCAGTTCCTGAAGGAAGTGACCTCACCTCACTTCCTTGGTGATGGAACTCTCTGAACTTGGGATCCAGGAAGCCAGGCACCCAGAGGCAGTCCCAGTCCCAGTCCCAGTGGGCTCACTTGTTTGGATTTACCAAGGACAGAGTCAGTCTTCCTTGGTACCTACTGATGTGAGGATGGCCAAATGCCAGGAAAGCACTGAAGAGGGCCTTGCCTGAGAAAGCAGGTAGTGGCTCACCGCTGGCTCCTGACAACTTCACAGAGTTGGCCAAGGAGGCCAGATCTGAGACAGGACAGGCCATTTCGGGGGAACATAGTATGGCCCAGCAGTCAGACGACACTCCGGGTAGTCACAGACCTACTTGGGGGAAGGAGGTGCCTTTGTGGGTGTGGGGGTGAGTTTGTGGATTTGTCTCATGTTCTGAGAATAGGTGGGAAAGGCGGTTTGTTTGTTTGGAGTGGACTGTTTCCAGTAAGTCTTTGGACAAGGCGAGTGTTTCTAAGTTTGTGTATCTCACTGTGTCCCTGGTTGTAGACATTAGAAAAGAGAATGCATCAATGGATGTGTCCTGTCTAGTAGAAAGCTTCCCAGTCTTCATCCTGCCCAATTTATGAGTGGACTGCGGCTTGCCTTATGGATGGGCAACACCTACTATCTTCCTAAGTTCCTGTTTTCTTCCTGAATTCTGGCCACTCTCCAGAATAGGCTCATGGTTTTGTGTCCAAGATATGTACCACCTCCAAGCTCTGTGACATGGCCATGTACTGGATAGCTGAAAGGAATGGTGAGCATCTCAGAAAACTCAGATATCAGTGGGACCAGTAAAGTCTCAGTGGAGAAAGCCTGCTTTGGGCCTTTTGCTTACCTATTGTTCTGTTGCCCTGAATGTCAGGAAGGCCTTTGCCTCAGGGCACCCCTTTGGGAAGCCTGAAGAAAACAGTTTTCAAATGGAAATGAATGGGCATCACCTGTGGCTCTTTGCTTCATTGCTTTGCAAAGGGATGTGTCTGAATCAGCCTCTTGGCCCTGTGTGAGGCTGTGGCTTAGACTGTCAGCACCTGATGGATTGAAGAAAGATCCCATGTGTGCATGTAAAGCCAAGATGGCAAAAACGCAGTCATTTTGCATGAAGTCTCTCGCCTTCCTCTGTAAGGTTCCTGACCTCCGTCAAGAGAGCATAGGGATCCTTTGGGTCAAATGAGTTCTTCAAAGCCCTGCAGAGGCTAGCCCATAGGCGCTTGGGTTTTCTCCTGACTCCAATTCACACAAAGAATCTATACCCCGCAGTCAGTAGGCCTCAAATTGGAGAAGCAGAGCAGTATTAAAGGCAGGCCTCTTTGATCACTCCTGGTGCACAGGAAGGCTGTCCAGGCCACCCTGATATTAGGCAAATGAGGGGCAAGGGAGCTTCTTGTGGACACTGTCTTGGGCTGAGCCCCTGATGGAAACCTCCAGCCAGAGGTTATGATGAGTGTGTATATGGAAGAAGATGAGGGCCATGTGGCAGTGTTTTGGTTTGAATTGTGGTCATTTGTGTGGCGGTTGGAAGAGATGACTGGGTCCACCTTGGCGTGAACTCTGGTGTGATTCCCCTTGGAGACTGAGCTCTGGAACTGACCTCAGAGAAGTATTGCCATGAATTGTGTTGAGATTTTAGGAGGCCACGCATGAGAGTCACCCTTGGAATCTGAGATCTAGGCCCAGGTTGGCTTTCCACAGAGCACTGGGAATCTCAGCCAGGATATCCCATGATTTTATTCTTCCAGACCTGGCAGCCATCGTTGAGAGTCAAAACACACATGGACCTCACATTGTAGACCTCAATGGGCCTGGCTTCATGCGACCTTTTGGCCACTCTTTGGGAAGCCTTGTTTGTGAGAGTTCTCCAGAGCTTTCATTGAAATGAGCTTCCTCACCATTTAATGGTTCCTGAATGAATGGAAACCCACAGTGCCTCCAACTTCATCCTTTAAAAATGGCTAGATAAATACCATGAAATTTTTCAGTTTCCATGACCAGGTGGCACTGGAGAACCTTTGGATGTCCTGTTGCTGATCAGGAGTGTACCAGACGGTGCCTTGATTGACTGGGTTTTATGAAAATGGTGTAGAACAGAGATGCCAGTAAGTTGGGGCCTGCTGAGTAGTGGGCCTAGAGAAGTGGTGTGCAGGAGTGTGATAAAACCTCTGTGGTAGGGCCATGTGGATCTGACATTGGGTTCCAAGTGGCTTGTGAATGACATGGTGCAGCCGGCAGACACTTATATGTAAAGGCATCTTGTTATATGGAGAGGTTTCAGGGCAATGTTCAGAATCAGGTTGCTAGGGTCAAGGGGGCAAGCTCTGTGGGATAGAAGACTGGTTGGTGCATTCTCCTAGGACCCTGATCCACCACACGTGACAGAACTCCCTCCAGCACTGTGTCCCAGTTGAACTCCTTGTATTTCATGAAGCAAATACCAAACTCCCAGTGCAGCAGCAAGAAACACCACGAAAAGTAGAGGAGGACCAAATGGCTTCCCAGTCCACACGGGGAGACACTTAGCCTCCAGTGGCCACTGTGGACCTACAAAGAGAGAATTCAGCACTTCTGCCTCATGTTCATTGGAAAATCAGAAACCATGTCCTCCAGGTCACATAGATGCAGACCCAGCTTTGATGGTCTCACTACAAAGGAAGCTAAAGCTCCTGACAACAACATAGATTTCAAGTGCCCAACCTCAGAGGCAGTTTCTCACCAAGTCTTTAGGCCAGCAGAGCTCCATGTTTGTGGAGTGTTTATCCTGTCCCTTACTTATGGAAACTCCTCTACCACCTCCTAGGTTGTGAACTCCTGAGCATTTTCCATTCAACATATGTATTCACAGATTTTCTAACTCTTCCCCTCGAGTTGCTTCTTCCTTGGGGCGAAGGTCATGTCAAGGCATTGTTCTGGATGAGAGTGGGAAGATTTTTGTGTAGCACGTATTTGCATACACATTGGATTCATTTCCTATTTTCCATTTGAAATGCTGATTCCCTGACACTAACCCATACCCTACTAGACTCTGACTATGAATCCTAATATGATGGAGAGAAATAACCCAAACAGAATAGAAATACAAGCAGTTCAGAGGAGGCATGGTGTATAGTTGCATTGCCTTTTGCATTATACAGGGTAGGTGTTATAAATCTAGTCCAATTGAATAGAAATAGTTCTCCATGTGTTTTTAAAGTTAACAAATATGTGAATTCCTGTCTCCCTTTCTCTGTAGCCTATTCAGCACATGTATTTTTACATGCACATATAGAATCCGACCTGGTATCCCACGTATATTCTTGTGAGGTGGCTGACTTGGCAGATACAAATTGTGAGAAGAGATCACTCCTCCCAAACGCTGTTGGAACTGAAAGTTCAACCTATGGGTGAGCTTCCTACTTGAAGAACATGATACAAAAATCCATGTTCAGTAAAATGAATATTTTTGGATCTGTGGATGACATATATTTCATGATGAATTTCGATTGGCATATATATTTCGGATTTTTAATGTCTGTGTTTGTGTTTTTATATATATATATATATATATATATATATATATATATATATATACATGCACACACACACAAACTCTCCAGATTTTTCAAAATATGAAATATATGTGTCTTATGATACATTCCCTAAATTCATTCATGTTCATATATGTGGATTTATAATCAACTTTTCACAAGATTATTCTCAGAAATATTTATCCACCTGAAATACATATTTTTTTCCTAGTACTGAAAACTAACTTCAGTGGATGGTGCATAGAAATCCTAATCTTTCTACAGTAACTGACCCAGTTTAACATCAATGCAAGTCGATTCCTATGGGACATGATGTGTATTTGGACGTTCATTTTTATTCAACACTGGTACCTTACTATTTCTTCAGCTGATGCACATCATAGGATATACATTTCCTCCTCAAGTTTAAAAATTTCTAGGCATTTGGTTCACTTTCAATCACTTCCTGCTTCACAACACATGTATTCCTCCATGTTTCTTGACTGGTTTGTTCATGAGACTTCATTCCAAACACGTGATTTTCCATTTCCATAATCACTTTTGAAGCAAAACTCACACACCCTTCATGGTAAACCATAACCCTAATATTGCCATTAGATGTATAACTGGTAGGAATGAATGATTGTGTATCAATATAAGATTTCCTATGTAGTTTCAGATATCAATTCAATCCATTATTTAAATTGGAAGCAGTTATATTATTTATTCACAGTATGGTCTATTCATGCATTAACTCTATATTCATAGACCCAGGGTACACCTATTTGTACCCCCAAATACTAATTGATACGTCTTCAACATACTGCTCCCAGCAATGGTGGAAGTAATACTCATGTCACCTGATCTGCATATACATTTTATCACTGTGATATTCTGGACACAAAATGCAAAGGTCACACTTATGATTGTAGCAAAGCCTAATTGGAAAGTGAGCATGGATTCCTAAAAACTTCCTTCTCCAGGTTGCCTAATGCTCTCCAATGTCAATCCTATTGGTGACTACACATTTGTTTCTTCCTAAGATTACATATTCATCCTCAACCCTGTTGAAACTGTCTAATCCTATCACTTTGCCTGATTTCCTAATGTCTCTATTGATATCTGCTTTCCTACATATTTTTCCCCAGTTCATCATTGTGACTGACTCTTCACATGTGCTGACATTTACATTCACTCTCTAACCGATACCCTATTGCTAAAGAACTTTTGGTCCAAATTTTATACTCACTCTTCTTCCTAAACCTACCGACTAGCTTCCTAATCTTACCTACTATCCCTTTTTGACTGGATGTTCTCTTCTACATTCAATCATCCAAGGTACAAGGTCCTATGCCATTGTAGATCAATTGATCTGAGACATCTGTGCAGAATGTAATTCAAAGCTAAGTATCCCAATCAAGGGCCCAATGCCCTTCTGGCCTTCAAATCTTACTTAGATTTCTGTTTTCATACATATATTTCACCTATATATGATTACAAATATCGCAGGTTCCCAATACCATTCTACAACTAGCAGAATGATTCCTAACCCAAATCGAACATGTTCTTAACCCTAACCAGACACTGTTCCCTCAATTGAACTTTACAGAAGAGCAGGGACAGAGTTGGTCTTACAATACAGGAATGGAGGGGATCTTCCAGCTGCTGAGAACCTCAAAGGTCCATGCAGAAATGAACCCTGGAGAAGATGTAGGCAGCTATGAAGGTCCTGAGAGAGCAAAAGTCATCTTCCATGGCAAACAACCTGGTCAGGATGAAGGGATGTGTCTGAATGAGCCTGTCTCTTCTTAATGTAGACAAGATGGACCAAAGCAGGCCTGTGTGGAGAGCTGTTCCTTGGTGCCTATGGTTGATATTCCATTCTAACTTGTGAAAGTGTCACAGGAAGCAGGGACAGCCTCCATCTCATGGGACCCTTGCAAGCAACTGTTAGGACACAGTGGTTGCCGAGGCAGTGACCTCATTCAGTTCCTGAAGGAAGTGACCTCACCTCACTTCCTTGGTGATGGAACTCTCTGAACTTGGGATCCAGGAAGCCAGGCACCCAGAGGCAGTCCCAGTCCCAGTCCCAGTGGGCTCACTTGTTTGGATTTACCAAGGACAGAGTCAGTCTTCCTTGGTACCTACTGATGTGAGGATGGCCAAATGCCAGGAAAGCACTGAAGAGGGCCTTGCCTGAGAAAGCAGGTAGTGGCTCACCGCTGGCTCCTGACAACTTCACAGAGTTGGCCAAGGAGGCCAGATCTGAGACAGGACAGGCCATTTCGGGGGAACATAGTATGGCCCAGCAGTCAGACGACACTCCGGGTAGTCACAGACCTACTTGGGGGAAGGAGGTGCCTTTGTGGGTGTGGGGGTGAGTTTGTGGATTTGTCTCATGTTCTGAGAATAGGTGGGAAAGGCGGTTTGTTTGTTTGGAGTGGACTGTTTCCAGTAAGTCTTTGGACAAGGCGAGTGTTTCTAAGTTTGTGTATCTCACTGTGTCCCTGGTTGTAGACATTAGAAAAGAGAATGCATCAATGGATGTGTCCTGTCTAGTAGAAAGCTTCCCAGTCTTCATCCTGCCCAATTTATGAGTGGACTGCGGCTTGCCTTATGGATGGGCAACACCTACTATCTTCCTAAGTTCCTGTTTTCTTCCTGAATTCTGGCCACTCTCCAGAATAGGCTCATGGTTTTGTGTCCAAGATATGTACCACCTCCAAGCTCTGTGACATGGCCATGTACTGGATAGCTGAAAGGAATGGTGAGCATCTCAGAAAACTCAGATATCAGTGGGACCAGTAAAGTCTCAGTGGAGAAAGCCTGCTTTGGGCCTTTTGCTTACCTATTGTTCTGTTGCCCTGAATGTCAGGAAGGCCTTTGCCTCAGGGCACCCCTTTGGGAAGCCTGAAGAAAACAGTTTTCAAATGGAAATGAATGGGCATCACCTGTGGCTCTTTGCTTCATTGCTTTGCAAAGGGAAGTGTCTGAATCAGCCTCTTGGCCCTGTGTGAGGCTGTGGCTTAGACTGTCAGCACCTGATGGATTGAAGAAAGATCCCATGTGTGCATGTAAAGCCAAGATGGCAAAAACGCAGTCATTTTGCATGAAGTCTCTCGCCTTCCTCTGTAAGGTTCCTGACCTCCATCAAGAGAGCATAGGGATCCTTTGGGTCAAATGAGTTCTTCAAAGCCCTGCAGAGGCTAGCCCATAGGCGCTTGGGTTTTCTCCTGACTCCAATTCACACAAAGAATCTATACCCCGCAGTCAGTAGGCCTCAAATTGGAGAAGCAGAGCAGTATTAAAGGCAGGCCTCTTTGATCACTCCTGGTGCACAGGAAGGCTGTCCAGGCCACCCTGATATTAGGCAAATGAGGGGCAAGGGAGCTTCTTGTGGACACTGTCTTGGGCTGAGCCCCTGATGGAAACCTCCAGCCAGAGGTTATGATGAGTGTGTATATGGAAGAAGATGAGGGCCATGTGGCAGTGTTTTGGTTTGAATTGTGGTCATTTGTGTGGCGGTTGGAAGAGATGACTGGGTCCACCTTGGCGTGAACTCTGGTGTGATTCCCCTTGGAGACTGAGCTCTGGAACTGACCTCAGAGAAGTATTGCCATGAATTGTGTTGAGATTTTAGGAGGCCACGCATGAGAGTCACCCTTGGAATCTGAGATCTAGGCCCAGGTTGGCTTTCCACAGAGCACTGGGAATCTCAGCCAGGATATCCCATGATTTTATTCTTCCAGACCTGGCAGCCATCGTTGAGAGTCAAAACACACATGGACCTCACATTGTAGACCTCAATGGGCCTGGCTTCATGCGACCTTTTGGCCACTCTTTGGGAAGCCTTGTTTGTGAGAGTTCTCCAGAGCTTTCATTGAAATGAGCTTCCTCACCATTTAATGGTTCCTGAATGAATGGAAACCCACAGTGCCTCCAACTTCATCCTTGAAAAATGGCTAGATAAATACCATGAAATTTTTCAGTTCCCATGACCAGGTGGCACTGGAGAACCTTTGGATGTCCTGTTGCTGATCAGGAGTGTACCAGACGGTGCCTTGATTGACTGGGTTTTATGAAAATGGTGTAGAACAGAGATGCCAGTAAGTTGGGGCCTGCTGAGTAGTGGGCCTAGAGAAGTGGTGTGCAGGAATGTGATAAAACCTCTGTGGTAGGGCCATGTGGATCTGACATTGGGTTCCAAGTGGCTTGTGAATGACATGGTGCAGCCGGCAGACACTTATATGTAAAGGCATCTTGTTATATGGAGAGGTTTCAGGGCAATGTTCAGAATCAGGTTGCTAGGGTCAAGGGGGCAAGCTCTGTGGGATAGAAGACTGGTTGGTGCATTCTCCTAGGACCCTGATCCACCACACGTGACAGAACTCCCTCCAGCACTGTGTCCCAGTTGAACTCCTTGTATTTCATGAAGCAAATACCAAACTCCCAGTGCAGCAGCAAGAAACACCACGAAAAGTAGAGGAGGACCAAATGGCTTCCCAGTCCACACGGGGAGACACTTAGCCTCCAGTGGCCACTGTGGACCTACAAAGAGAGAATTCAGCACTTCTGCCTCATGTTCATTGGAAAATCAGAAACCATGTCCTCCAGGTCACATAGATGCAGACCCAGCTTTGATGGTCTCACTACAAAGGAAGCTAAAGCTCCTGACAACAACATAGATTTCAAGTGCCCAACCTCAGAGGCAGTTTCTCACCAAGTCTTTAGGCCAGCAGAGCTCCATGTTTGTGGAGTGTTTATCCTGTCCCTTACTTATGGAAACTCCTCTACCACCTCCTAGGTTGTGAACTCCTGAGCATTTTCCATTCAACATATGTATTCACAGATTTTCTAACTCTTCCCCTCGAGTTGCTTCTTCCTTGGGGCGAAGGTCATGTCAAGGCATTGTTCTGGATGAGAGTGGGAAGATTTTTGTGTAGCACGTATTTGCATACACATTGGATTCATTTCCTATTTTCCATTTGAAATACTGATTCCCTGACACTAACCCATACCCTACTAGACTCTGACTATGAATCCTAATATGATGGAGAGAAATAACCCAAACAGAATAGAAATACAAGCAGTTCAGAGGAGGCATGGTGTATAGTTGCATTGCCTTTTGCATTATACAGGGTAGGTGTTATAAATCTAGTCCAATTGAATAGAAATAGTTCTCCATGTGTTTTTAAAGTTAACAAATATGTGAATTCCTGTCTCCCTTTCTCTGTAGCCTATTCAGCACATGTATTTTTACATGCACATATAGAATCCTACCTGGTATCCCACGTATATTCTTGTGAGGTGGCTGACTTGGCAGATACAAATTGTGAGAAGAGATCACTCCTCCCAAACGCTGTTGGAACTGAAAGTTCAACCTATGGGTGAGCTTCCTACATGAACAACCTGATACAAAAATCCATGTTCAGTAAAATGAATATTTTTGGATCTGTGGATGACATATATTTCATGATGAATTTCGATTGGCATATATATTTCGGATTTTTAATGTCTGTGTTTGTGTTTTTTTTAATATATATATATATATATATATACATGCACACACACACAAACTCTCCAGATTTTTCAAAATATGAAATATATGTGTCTTATGATACATTCCCTAAATTCATTCATGTTCATATATGTGGATTTATAATCAACTTTTCACAAGATTATTCTCAGAAATATTTATCCACCTGAAATACATATTTTTTTCCTAGTACTGAAAACTAACTTCAGTGGATGGTGCATAGAAATCCTAATCTTTCTACAGTAACTGACCCAGTTTAACATCAATGCAAGTCGATTCCTATGGGACATGATGTGTATTTGGACGTTCATTTTTATTCAACACTGGTACCTTACTATTTCTTCAGCTGATGCACATCATAGGATATACATTTCCTCCTCAAGTTTAAAAATTTCTAGGCATTTGGTTCACTTTCAATCACTTCCTGCTTCAGAACACATGTATTCCTCCATGTTTCTTGACTGGTTTGTTCATGAGACTTCATTCCAAACACGTGATTTTCCATTTCCATAATCACTTTTGAAGTAAAACTCACACACCCTTCATGGTAAACCATAACCCTAATATTGCCATTAGATGTATAACTGGTAGGAATGAATGATTGTGTATCAATATAAGATTTCCTATGTAGTTTCAGATATCAATTCAATCCATTATTTAAATTGGAAGCAGTTATATTATTTATTCACAGTATGGTCTATTCATGCATTAACTCTATATTCATAGACCCAGGGTACACCTATTTGTACCCCCAAATACTAATTGATACGTCTTCAACATACTGCTCCCAGCAATGGTGGAAGTAATACTCATGTCACCTGATCTGCATATACATTTTATCACTGTGATATTCTGGACACAAAATGCAAAGGTCACACTTATGATTGTAGCAAAGCCTAATTGGAAAGTGAGCATGGATTCCTAAAAACTTCCTTCTCCAGGTTGCCTAATGCTCTCCAATGTCAATCCTATTGGTGACTACACATTTGTTTCTTCCTAAGATTACATATTCATCCTCAACCCTGTTGAAACTGTCTAATCCTATCACTTTGCCTGATTTCCTAATGTCTCTATTGATATCTGCTTTCCTACATATTTTTCCCCAGTTCATCATTGTGACTGACTCTTCACATGTGCTGACATTTACATTCACTCTCTAACCGATACCCTATTGCTAAAGAACTTTTGGTCCAAATTTTATACTCACTCTTCTTCCTAAACCTACCGACTAGCTTCCTAATCTTACCTACTATCCCTTTTTGACTGGATGTTCTCTTCTACATTCAATCATCCAAGGTACAAGGTCCTATGCCATTGTAGATCAATTGATCTGAGACATCTGTGCAGAATGTGATTCAAAGCTAAGTATCCCAATCAAGGGCCCAATGCCCTTCTGGCCTTCAAATCTTACTTAGATTTCTGTTTTCATACATATATTTCACCTATATATGATTACAAATATCGCAGGTTCCCAATACCATTCTACAACTAGCAGAATGATTCCTAACCCAAATCGAACATGTTCTTAACCCTAACCAGACACTGTTCCCTCAATCGAACTTTACAGAAGAGCAGGGACAGAGTTGGTCTTACAATACAGGAATGGAGGGGATCTTCCACCTGCTGAGAACCTCAAAGGTCCATGCAGAAATGAACCCTGGTGAAGATGTAGGCAGCTATGAAGGTCCTGAGAGAGCAAAAGTCATCTTCCATGGCAAACAACCTGGTCAGGATGAAGGGATGTGTCTGAATGAGCCTGTCTCTTCTTAATGTAGACAAGATGGACCAAAGCAGGCCTGTGTGGAGAGCTGTTCCTTGGTGCCTATGGTTGATATTCCATTCTAACTTGTGAAAGTGTCACAGGAAGCAGGGACAGCCTCCATCTCATGGGACCCTTGCAAGCAACTGTTAGGACACAGTGGTTGCCGAGGCAGTGACCTCATTCAGTTCCTGAAGGAAGTGACCTCACCTCACTTCCTTGGTGATGGAACTCTCTGAACTTGGGATCCAGGAAGCCAGGCACCCAGAGGCAGTCCCAGTCCCAGTCCCAGTGGGCTAACTTGTTTGGATTTACCAAGGACAGAGTCAGTCTTCCTTGGTACCTACTGATGTGAGGATGGCCAAATGCCAGGAAAGCACTGAAGAGGGCCTTGCCTGAGAAAGCAGGTAGTGGCTCACCGCTGGCTCCTGACAACTTCACAGAGTTGGCCAAGGAGGCCAGATCTGAGACAGGACAGGCCATTTCGGGGGAACATAGTATGGCCCAGCAGTCAGACGACACTCCGGGTAGTCACAGACCTACTTGGGGGAAGGAGGTGCCTTTGTGGGTGTGGGGGTGAGTTTGTGGATTTGTCTCATGTTCTGAGAATAGGTGGGAAAGGCGGTTTGTTTGTTTGGAGTGGACTGTTTCCAGTAAGTCTTTGGACAAGGCGAGTGTTTCTAAGTTTGTGTATCTCACTGTGTCCCTGGTTGTAGACATTAGAAAAGAGAATGCATCAATGGATGTGTCCTGTCTAGTAGAAAGCTTCCCAGTCTTCATCCTGCCCAATTTATGAGTGGACTGCGGCTTGCCTTATGGATGGGCAACACCTACTATCTTCCTAAGTTCCTGTTTTCTTCCTGAATTCTGGCCACTCTCCAGAATAGGCTCATGGTTTTGTGTCCAAGATATGTACCACCTCCAAGCTCTGTGACATGGCCATGTACTGGATAGCTGAAAGGAATGGTGAGCATCTCAGAAAACTCAGATATCAGTGGGACCAGTAAAGTCTCAGTGGAGAAAGCCTGCTTTGGGCCTTTTGCTTACCTATTGTTCTGTTGCCCTGAATGTCAGGAAGGCCTTTGCCTCAGGGCACCCCTTTGGGAAGCCTGAAGAAAACAGTTTTCAAATGGAAATGAATGGGCATCACCTGTGGCTCTTTGCTTCATTGCTTTGCAAAGGGATGTGTCTGAATCAGCCTCTTGGCCCTGTGTGAGGCTGTGGCTTAGACTGTCAGCACCTGATGGATTGAAGAAAGATCCCATGTGTGCATGCAAAGCCAAGATGGCAAAAACGCAGTCATTTTGCATGAAGTCTCTCGCCTTCCTCTGTAAGGTTCCTGACCTCCGTCAAGAGAGCATAGGGATCCTTTGGGTCAAATGAGTTCTTCAAAGCCCTGCAGAGGCTAGCCCATAGGCGCTTGGGTTTTCTCCTGACTCCAATTCACACAAAGAATCTATACCCCGCAGTCAGTAGGCCTCAAATTGGAGAAGCAGAGCAGTATTAAAGGCAGGCCTCTTTGATCACTCCTGGTGCACAGGAAGGCTGTCCAGGCCACCCTGATATTAGGCAAATGAGGGGCAAGGGAGCTTCTTGTGGACACTGTCTTGGGCTGAGCCCCTGATGGAAACCTCCAGCCAGAGGTTATGATGAGTGTGTATATGGAAGAAGATGAGGGCCATGTGGCAGTGTTTTGGTTTGAATTGTGGTCATTTGTGTGGCGGTTGGAAGAGATGACTGGGTCCACCTTGGCGTGAACTCTGGTGTGATTCCCCTTGGAGACTGAGCTCTGGAACTGACCTCAGAGAAGTATTGCCATGAATTGTGTTGAGATTTTAGGAGGCCACGCATGAGAGTCACCCTTGGAATCTGAGATCTAGGCCCAGGTTGGCTTTCCACAGAGCACTGGGAATCTCAGCCAGGATATCCCATGATTTTATTCTTCCAGACCTGGCAGCCATCGTTGAGAGTCAAAACACACATGGACCTCACATTGTAGACCTCAATGGGCCTGGCTTCATGCGACCTTTTGGCCACTCTTTGGGAAGCCTTGTTTGTGAGAGTTCTCCAGAGCTTTCATTGAAATGAGCTTCCTCACCATTTAATGGTTCCTGAATGAATGGAAACCCACAGTGCCTCCAACTTCATCCTTGAAAAATGGCTAGATAAATACCATGAAATTTTTCAGTTCCCATGACCAGGTGGCACTGGAGAACCTTTGGATGTCCTGTTGCTGATCAGGAGTGTACCAGACGGTGCCTTGATTGACTGGGTTTTATGAAAATGGTGTAGAACAGAGATGCCAGTAAGTTGGGGCCTGCTGAGTAGTGGGCCTAGAGAAGTGGTGTGCAGGAGTGTGATAAAACATCTGTGGTAGGGCCATGTGGATCTGACATTGGCTTCCAAATGGCTTGTGAATGACATGGTGCAGCCGGCAGACACTTATAAGTAAAGGCATCTTGTTATATGGAGAGGTTTCAGGGCAATGTTCAGAATCAGGTTGCTAGGGTCAAGGGGGCAAGCTCTGTGGGATAGAAGACTGGTTGGTGCATTCTCCTAGAACCCTGATCCACCACACGTGACAGAACTCCCTCCAGCACTGTGTCCCAGTTGAACTCCTTGTATTTCATGAAGCAAATACCAAACTCCCAGTGCAGCAGCAAGAAACACCACGAAAAGTAGAGGAGGACCAAATGGCTTCCCAGTCCACACGGGGAGACACTTAGCCTCCAGTGGCCACTGTGGACCTACAAAGAGAGAATTCAGCACTTCTGCCTCATGTTCATTGGAAAATCAGAAACCATGTCCTCCAGGTCACATAGATGCAGACCCAGCTTTGATGGTCTCACTACAAAGGAAGCTAAAGCTCCTGACAACAACATAGATTTCAAGTGCCCAACCTCAGAGGCAGTTTCTCACCAAGTCTTTAGGCCAGCAGAGCTCCATGTTTGTGGAGTGTTTATCCTGTCCCTTACTTATGGAAACTCCTCTACCACCTCCTAGGTTGTGAACTCCTGAGCATTTTCCATTCAACATATGTATTCACAGATTTTCTCACTCTTCCCCTCGAGTTGCTTCTTCCTTGGGGCGAAGGTCATGTCAAGGCATTGTTCTGGATGAGAGTGGGAAGATTTTTGTGTAGCACGTATTTGCATACACATTGGATTCATTTCCTATTTTCCATTTGAAATACTGATTCCCTGACACTAATCCATACCCTACTAGACTCTGACTATGAATCCTAATATGATGGAGAGAAATAACCCAAACAGAATAGAAATACAAGCAGTTCAGAGGAGGCATGGTGTATAGTTGCATTGCCTTTTGCATTATAAAGGGTAGGTGTTATAAATCTAGTCCAATTGAATAGAAATAGTTCTCCATGTGTTTTTAAAGTTAACAAATATGTGAATTCCTGTCTCCCTTTCTCTGTAGCCTATTCAGCACATGTATTTTTACATGCACATATAGAATCCGACCTGGTATCCCACGTATATTCTTGTGAGGTGGCTGACTTGGCAGATACAAATTGTGAGAACAGATCACTCCTCCCAAACGCTGTTGGAACTGAAAGTTCAACCTATGGGTGAGCTTCCTACTTGAAGAACATGATACAAAAATCCATGTTCAGTAAAATGAATATTTTTGGATCTGTGGATGACATATATTTCATGATGAATTTCGATTGGCATATATATTTCGGATTTTTAATGTCTGTGTTTGTGTTTTTATATATATATATATATATATATATATATATATATATATATATATATACATGCACACACACACAAACTCTCCAGATTTTTCAAAATATGAAATATATGTGTCTTATGATACATTCCCTAAATTCATTCATGTTCATATATGTGGATTTATAATCAACTTTTCACAAGATTATTCTCAGAAATATTTATCCACCTGAAATACATATTTTTTTCCTAGTACTGAAAACTAACTTCAGTGGATGGTGCATAGAAATCCTAATCTTTCTACAGTAACTGACCCAGTTTAACATCAATGCAAGTCGATTCCTATGGGACATGATGTGTATTTGGACGTTCATTTTTATTCAACACTGGTACCTTACTATTTCTTCAGCTGATGCACATCATAGGATATACATTTCCTCCTCAAGTTTAAAAATTTCTAGGCATTTGGTTCACTTTCAATCACTTCCTGCTTCACAACACATGTATTCCTCCATGTTTCTTGACTGGTTTGTTCATGAGACTTCATTCCAAACACGTGATTTTCCATTTCCATAATCACTTTTGAAGCAAAACTCACACACCCTTCATGGTAAACCATAACCCTAATATTGCCATTAGATGTATAACTGGTAGGAATGAATGATTGTGTATCAATATAAGATTTCCTATGTAGTTTCAGATATCAATTCAATCCATTATTTAAATTGGAAGCAGTTATATTATTTATTCACAGTATGGTCTATTCATGCATTATCTCTATATTCATAGACCCAGGGTACACCTATTTGTACCCCCAAATACTAATTGATACGTCTTCAACATACTGCTCCCAGCAATGGTGGAAGTAATACTCATGTCACCTGATCTGCATACACATTTTATCACTGTGATATTCTGGACACAAAATGCAAAGGTCACACTTATGATTGTAGCAAAGCCTAATTGGAAAGTGAGCATGGATTCCTAAAAACTTCCTTCTCCAGGTTGCCTAATGCTCTCCAATGTCAATCCTATTGCTGACTACACATTTGTTTCTTCCTAAGATTACATATTCATCCTCAACCCTGTTGAAACTGTCTAATCCTATCACTTTGCCTGATTTCCTAATGTCTCTATTGATATCTGCTTTCCTACATATTTTTCCCCAGTTCATCATTGTGACTGACTCTTCACATGTGCTGACATTTACATTCACTCTCTAACCGATACCCTATTGCTAAAGAACTTTTGGTCCAAATTTTATACTCACTCTTCTTCCTAAACCTACCGACTAGCTTCCTAATCTTACCTACTATCCCTTTTTGACTGGATGTTCTCTTCTACATTCAATCATCCAAGGTACAAGGTCCTATGCCATTGTAGATCAATTGATCTGAGACATCTGTGCAGAATGTAATTCAAAGCTAAGTATCCCAATCAAGGGCCCAATGCCCTTCTGGCCTTCAAATCTTACTTAGATTTCTGTTTTCATACATATATTTCACCTATATATGATTACAAATATCGCAGGTTCCCAATACCATTCTACAACTAGCAGAATGATTCCTAACCCAAATCGAACATGTTCTTAACCCTAACCAGACACTGTTCCCTCAATCGAACTTTACAGAAGAGCAGGGACAGAGTTGGTCTTACAATACAGGAATGGAGGGGATCTTCCACCTGCTGAGAACCTCAAAGGTCCATGCAGAAATGAACCCTGGAGAAGATGTAGGCAGCTATGAAGGACCTGAGAGAGCAAAAGTCATCTTCCATGGCAAACAACCTGGTCAGGATGAAGGGATGTGTCTGAATGAGCCTGTCTCTTCTTAATGTAGACAAGATGGACCAAAGCAGGCCTGTGTGGAGAGCTGTTCCTTGGTGCCTATGGTTGATATTCCATTCTAACTTGTGAAAGTGTCACAGGAAGCAGGGGCAGCCTCCATCTCATGGGACCCTTGCAAGCAACTGTTAGGACACAGTGGTTGCCGAGGCAGTGACCTCATTCAGTTCCTGAAGGAAGTGACCTCACCTCACTTCCTTGGTGATGGAACTCTCTGAACTTGGGATCCAGGAAGCCAGGCACCCAGAGGCAGTCCCAGTCCCAGTCCCAGTGGGCTCACTTGTTTGGATTTACCAAGGACAGAGTCAGTCTTCCTTGGTACCTACTGATGTGAGGATGGCCAAATGCCAGGAAAGCACTGAAGAGGGCCTTGCCTGAGAAAGCAGGTAGTGGCTCACCGCTGGCTCCTGACAACTTCACAGAGTTGGCCAAGGAGGCCAGATCTGAGACAGGACAGGCCATTTCGGGGGAACATAGTATGGCCCAGCAGTCAGACGACACTCCGGGTAGTCACAGACCTACTTGGGGGAAGGAGGTGCCTTTGTGGGTGTGGGGGTGAGTTTGTGGATTTGTCTCATGTTCTGAGAATAGGTGGGAAAGGCGGTTTGTTTGTTTGGAGTGGACTGTTTCCAGTAAGTCTTTGGACAAGGCGAGTGTTTCTAAGTTTGTGTATCTCACTGTGTCCCTGGTTGTAGACATTAGAAAAGAGAATGCATCAATGGATGTGTCCTGTCTAGTAGAAAGCTTCCCAGTCTTCATCCTGCCCAATTTATGAGTGGACTGCGGCTTGCCTTATGGATGGGCAACACCTACTATCTTCCTAAGTTCCTGTTTTCTTCCTGAATTCTGGCCACTCTCCAGAATAGGCTCATGGTTTTGTGTCCAAGATATGTACCACCTCCAAGCTCTGTGACATGGCCATGTACTGGATAGCTGAAAGGAATGGTGAGCATCTCAGAAAACTCAGATATCAGTGGGACCAGTAAAGTCTCAGTGGAGAAAGCCTGCTTTGGGCCTTTTGCTTACCTATTGTTCTGTTGCCCTGAATGTCAGGAAGGCCTTTGCCTCAGGGCACCCCTTTGGGAAGCCTGAAGAAAACAGTTTTCAAATGGAAATGAATGGGCATCACCTGTGGCTCTTTGCTTCATTGCTTTGCAAAGGGATGTGTCTGAATCAGCCTCTTGGCCCTGTGTGAGGCTGTGGCTTAGACTGTCAGCACCTGATGGATTGAAGAAAGATCCCATGTGTGCATGTAAAGCCAAGATGGCAAAAACGCAGTCATTTTGCATGAAGTCTCTCGCCTTCCTCTGTAAGGTTCCTGACCTCCGTCAAGAGAGCATAGGGATCCTTTGGGTCAAATGAGTTCTTCAAAGCCCTGCAGAGGCTAGCCCATAGGCGCTTGGGTTTTCTCCTGACTCCAATTCACACAAAGAATCTATACCCCGCAGTCAGTAGGCCTCAAATTGGAGAAGCAGAGCAGTATTAAAGGCAGGCCTCTTTGATCACTCCTGGTGCACAGGAAGGCTGTCCAGGCCACCCTGATATTAGGCAAATGAGGGGCAAGGGAGCTTCTTGTGGACACTGTCTTGGGCTGAGCCCCTGATGGAAACCTCCAGCCAGAGGTTATGATGAGTGTGTATATGGAAGAAGATGAGGGCCATGTGGCAGTGTTTTGGTTTGAATTGTGGTCATTTGTGTGGCGGTTGGAAGAGATGACTGGGTCCACCTTGGCGTGAACTCTGGTGTGATTCCCCTTGGAGACTGAGCTCTGGAACTGACCTCAGAGTAGTATTGCCATGAATTGTGTTGAGATTTTAGGAGGCCACGCATGAGAGTCACCCTTGGAATCTGAGATCTAGGCCCAGGTTGGCTTTCCACAGAGCACTGGGAATCTCAGCCAGGATATCCCATGATTTTATTCTCCCAGACCTGGCAGCCATCGTTGAGAGTCAATACACACATGGACCTCACATTGTAGACCTCAATGGGCCTGGCTTCATGCGACCTTTTGGCCACTCTTTGGGAAGCCTTGTTTGTGAGAGTTCTCCAGAGCTTTCATTGAAATGAGCTTCCTCACCATTTAATGGTTCCTGAATGAATGGAAACCCACAGTGCCTCCAACTTCATCCTTGAAAAATGGCTAGATAAATACCATGAAATTTTTAAGTTCCCCTGACCAGGTGGCACTGGAGAACCTTTGGATGTCCTGTTGCTGATCAGGAGTGTACCAGACGGTGCCTTGATTGACTGGGTTTTATGAAAATGGTGTAGAACAGAGATGCCAGTAAGTTGGGGCCTGCTGAGTAGTGGGCCTAGAGAAGTGGTGTGCAGGAGTGTGATAAAACCTCTGTGGTAGGGCCATGTGGATCTGACATTGGCTTCCAAATGGCTTGTGAATGACATGGTGCAGCCGGCAGACACTTATAAGTAAAGGCATCTTGTTATATGGAGAGGTTTCAGGGCAATGTTCAGAATCAAGTTGCTCGGGTCAAGGGGGCAAGCTCTGTGGGATAGAAGACTGGTTGGTGCATTCTCCTAGGACCCTGATCCACCACACGTGACAGAACTCCCTCCAGCACTGTGTCCCAGTTGAACTCCTTGTATTTCATGAAGCAAATACCAAACTCCCAGTGCAGCAGCAAGAAACACCACGAAAAGTAGAGGAGGACCAAATGGCTTCCCAGTCCACACGGGGAGACACTTAGCCTCCAGTGGCCACTGTGGACCTACAAAGAGAGAATTCAGCACTTCTGCCTCATGTTCTTTGGAAAATCAGAAACCATGTCCTCCAGGTCACATAGATGCAGACCCAGCTTTGATGGTCTCACTACAAAGGAAGCTAAAGCTCCTGACAACAACATAGATTTCAAGTGCCCAACCTCAGAGGCAGTTTCTCACCAAGTCTTTAGGCCAGCAGAGCTCCATGTTTGTGGAGTGTTTATCCTGTCCCTTACTTATGGAAACTCCTCTACCACCTCCAAGTTTGTGAACTCCTGAGCATTTTCCATTCCACATATGCATTCACAGATTTTCTAACTCTCCCCCTCGAGTTGCTTCTTCCTTGGGGCGAAGGTCATGTCAAGGCATTGTTCTGGATGAGAGTGGGAAGATTTTTGTGTAGCACGTATTTGCATACACATTGGATTCATTTCCTATTTTCCATTTGAAATACTGATTCCCTGACACTAACCCATACCCTACTAGACTCTGACTATGAATCCTAATATGATGGAGAAAAAGAACCCAAACAGAATAGAAATACAACAGTTCAGAGGAGGCATGGTGTATAGTTGCATTGCCTTTTGCATTATAAAGGGTAGGTGTTATAAATCTAGTCCAATTGAATAGAAATAGTTCTCCATGTGTTTTTAAAGTTAACAAATATGTGAATTCCTGTCTCCCTTTCTCTGTAGCCTATTCAGCACATGTATTTTTACATGCACATATAGAATCCTACCTGGTATCCCACGTATATTCTTGTGAGGTGGCTGACTTGGCAGATACAAATTGTGAGAAGAGATCACTCCTCCCAAACGCTGTTGGAACTGAAAATTCAACCTATGGGTGAGCTTCCTACTTGAACAACATGATACAAAAATCCATGTTCAGTAAAATGAATATTTTTGGATCTGTGGATGACATATATTTCATGATGAATTTCGATTGGCATATATATTTCGAATTTTTAATGTCTCTGTTTGTGTTTTGTGTGTGTGTGTGTATATATATATATACACACACACACACACAAACTCTCCAGATTTTTCAAAATATGAAATATATGTGTCTTATGATATATTCCCTAAATTCATTCATGTTCATATATGTGGATTTATAGACAACTTTTCACAAGATTATTCTCAGAAATATTTATCCACCTGAAATACATATTTTTTTCCTAGTACTGAAAACTAACTTCAGTGGATGGTGCATAGAATTCCTAATCTTTCTACAGTAACTGACCCAGTTTAACATCAATGCAACTAGATTCCTATGGGACATGATGTGTATTTTGACGTTCATTTTTATTCAACACTGGTACCTTACTATTTCTTCAGCTGATGCACATCATAGGATATACATTTCCTCCTCAAGTTTACAAATTTCTAGGCATTTGGTTCACTTTCAATCACTTCCTGCTTCACAACACATGTATTCCTCCATGTTTCTTGACTGGTTTGTTCATGAGACTTCATTCCAAACACGTGATTTTCCATTTCCATAATCACTTTTGAAGCAAAACTCACACACCCTTCATAGTAAAACATAACCCTAATATTGCCATTAGATGTATAACTGGTAGGAATGAATGATTGTGTATCAATATAAGATTTCCTATGTAGTTTCAGATATCAATTCAATCCATTATTTAAATTGGAAGCAGTTATATTATTTATTCACAGTATGGTCTATTCATGCATTATCTCTATATTCATAGACCCAGGGTACACCTATTTGTACCCCCAAATACTAATTGATACGTCTTGAACATACTGCTCCCAGCAATGGTGGAAGTAATACTCATGTCACCTGATCTGCATACACATTTTATCACTGTGATATTCTGGACACAAAATGCAAAGGTCACACTTATGATTGTAGCAAAGCCTAATTGGAAAGTGAGCATGGATTCCTAAAAACTTCCTTCTCCAGGTTGCCTAATGCTCTCCAATGTCAATCCTATTGGTGACTACACATTTGTTTCTTCCTAAGATTACATATTCATCCTCAACCCTGTTGAAACTGTCTAATCCTATCACTTTGCCTGATTTCCTAATGTCTCTATTGATATCTGCTTTCCTACATATTTTTCCCCAGTTCATCATTGTGACTGACTCTTCACATGTGCTGACATTTACATTCACTCTCTAACCGATACCCTATTGCTAAAGAACTTTTGGTCCAAATTTTATACTCACTCTTCTTCCTAAACCTACCGACTAGCTTCCTAATCTTACCTACTATCCCTTTTTGACTGGATGTTCTCTTCTACATTCAATCATCCAAGGTACAAGGTCCTATGCCATTGCAGATCAATTGATCTGAGACATCTGTGCAGAATGTAATTCAAAGCTAAGTATCCCAATCAAGGGCCCAATGCCCTTCTGGCCTTCAAATCTTACTTAGATTTCTGTTTTCATACATAGATTTCACCTATATATGATTACAAATATCGCAGGTTCCCAATACCATTCTACAACTAGCAGAATGATTCCTAACCCAAATCGAACATGTTCTTAACCCTAACCAGACACTGTTCCCTCAATCGAACTTTACAGAAGAGCAGGGACAGAGTTGGTCTTACAATACAGGAATGGAGGGGATCTTCCAGCTGCTGAGAACCTCAAAGGTCCATGCAGAAATGAACCCTGGAGAAGATGTAGGCAGCTATGAAGGACCTGAGAGAGCAAAAGTCATCTTCCATGGCAAACAACCTGGTCAGGATGAAGGGATGTGTCTGAATGAGCCTGTCTCTTCTTAATGTAGACAAGATGGACCAAAGCAGGCCTGTGTGGAGAGCTGTTCCTTGGTGCCTATGGTTGATATTCCATTCTAACTTGTGAAAGTGTCACAGGAAGCAGGGGCAGCCTCCATCTCATGGGACCCTTGCAAGCAACTGTTAGGACACAGTGGTTGCCGAGGCAGTGACCTCATTCAGTTCCTGAAGGAAGTGACCTCACCTCACTTCCTTGGTGATGGAACTCTCTGAACTTGGGATCCAGGAAGCCAGGCACCCAGAGGCAGTCCCAGTCCCAGTCCCAGTGGGCTCACTTGTTTGGATTTACCAAGGACAGAGTCAGTCTTCCTTGGTACCTACTGATGTGAGGATGGCCAAATGCCAGGAAAGCACTGAAGAGGGCCTTGCCTGAGAAAGCAGGTAGTGGCTCACCGCTGGCTCCTGACAACTTCACAGAGTTGGCCAAGGAGGCCAGATCTGAGACAGGACAGGCCATTTCGGGGGAACATAGTATGGCCCAGCAGTCAGACGACACTCCGGGTAGTCACAGACCTACTTGGGGGAAGGAGGTGCCTTTGTGGGTGTGGGGGTGAGTTTGTGGATTTGTCTCATGTTCTGAGAATAGGTGGGAAAGGCGGTTTGTTTGTTTGGAGTGGACTGTTTCCAGTAAGTCTTTGGACAAGGCGAGTGTTTCTAAGTTTGTGTATCTCACTGTGTCCCTGGTTGTAGACATTAGAAAAGAGAATGCATCAATGGATGTGTCCTGTCTAGTAGAAAGCTTCCCAGTCTTCATCCTGCCCAATTTATGAGTGGACTGCGGCTTGCCTTATGGATGGGCAACACCTACTATCTTCCTAAGTTCCTGTTTTCTTCCTGAATTCTGGCCACTCTCCAGAATAGGCTCATGGTTTTGTGTCCAAGATATGTACCACCTCCAAGCTCTGTGACATGGCCATGTACTGGATAGCTGAAAGGAATGGTGAGCATCTCAGAAAACTCAGATATCAGTGGGACCAGTAAAGTCTCAGTGGAGAAAGCCTGCTTTGGGCCTTTTGCTTACCTATTGTTCTGTTGCCCTGAATGTCAGGAAGGCCTTTGCCTCAGGGCACCCCTTTGGGAAGCCTGAAGAAAACAGTTTTCAAATGGAAATGAATGGGCATCACCTGTGGCTCTTTGCTTCATTGCTTTGCAAAGGGATGTGTCTGAATCAGCCTCTTGGCCCTGTGTGAGGCTGTGGCTTAGACTGTCAGCACCTGATGGATTGAAGAAAGATCCCATGTGTGCATGCAAAGCCAAGATGGCAAAAACGCAGTCATTTTGCATGAAGTCTCTCGCCTTCCTCTGTAAGGTTCCTGACCTCCGTCAAGAGAGCATAGGGATCCTTTGGGTCAAATGAGTTCTTCAAAGCCCTGCAGAGGCTAGCCCATAGGCGCTTGGGTTTTCTCCTGACTCCAATTCACACAAAGAATCTATACCCCGCAGTCAGTAGGCCTCAAATTGGAGAAGCAGAGCAGTATTAAAGGCAGGCCTCTTTGATCACTCCTGGTGCACAGGAAGGCTGTCCAGGCCACCCTGATATTAGGCAAATGAGGGGCAAGGGAGCTTCTTGTGGACACTGTCTTGGGCTGAGCCCCTGATGGAAACCTCCAGCCAGAGGTTATGATGAGTGTGTATATGGAAGAAGATGAGGGCCATGTGGCAGTGTTTTGGTTTGAATTGTGGTCATTTGTGTGGCGGTTGGAAGAGATGACTGGGTCCACCTTGGCGTGAACTCTGGTGTGATTCCCCTTGGAGACTGAGCTCTGGAACTGACCTCAGAGTAGTATTGCCATGAATTGTGTTGAGATTTTAGGAGGCCACGCATGAGAGTCACCCTTGGAATCTGAGATCTAGGCCCAGGTTGGCTTTCCACAGAGCACTGGGAATCTCAGCCAGGATATCCCATGATTTTATTCTCCCAGACCTGGCAGCCATCGTTGAGAGTCAATACACACATGGACCTCACATTGTAGACCTCAATGGGCCTGGCTTCATGCGACCTTTTGGCCACTCTTTGGGAAGCCTTGTTTGTGAGAGTTCTCCAGAGCTTTCATTGAAATGAGCTTCCTCACCATTTAATGGTTCCTGAATGAATGGAAACCCACAGTGCCTCCAACTTCATCCTTGAAAAATGGCTAGATAAATACCATGAAATTTTTAAGTTCCCCTGACCAGGTGGCACTGGAGAACCTTTGGATGTCCTGTTGCTGATCAGGAGTGTACCAGACGGTGCCTTGATTGACTGGGTTTTATGAAAATGGTGTAGAACAGAGATGCCAGTAAGTTGGGGCCTGCTGAGTAGTGGGCCTAGAGAAGTGGTGTGCAGGAGTGTGATAAAACCTCTGTGGTAGGGCCATGTGGATCTGACATTGGCTTCCAAATGGCTTGTGAATGACATGGTGCAGCCGGCAGACACTTATAAGTAAAGGCATCTTGTTATATGGAGAGGTTTCAGGGCAATGTTCAGAATCAAGTTGCTCGGGTCAAGGGGGCAAGCTCTGTGGGATAGAAGACTGGTTGGTGCATTCTCCTAGGACCCTGATCCACCACACGTGACAGAACTCCCTCCAGCACTGTGTCCCAGTTGAACTCCTTGTATTTCATGAAGCAAATACCAAACTCCCAGTGCAGCAGCAAGAAACACCACGAAAAGTAGAGGAGGACCAAATGGCTTCCCAGTCCACACGGGGAGACACTTAGCCTCCAGTGGCCACTGTGGACCTACAAAGAGAGAATTCAGCACTTCTGCCTCATGTTCTTTGGAAAATCAGAAACCATGTCCTCCAGGTCACATAGATGCAGACCCAGCTTTGATGGTCTCACTACAAAGGAAGCTAAAGCTCCTGACAACAACATAGATTTCAAGTGCCCAACCTCAGAGGCAGTTTCTCACCAAGTCTTTAGGCCAGCAGAGCTCCATGTTTGTGGAGTGTTTACCCTGTCCCTTACTTATGGAAACTCCTCTACCACCTCCAAGTTTGTGAACTCCTGAGCATTTTCCATTCCACATATGCATTCACAGATTTTCTAACTCTCCCCCTCGAGTTGCTTCTTCCTTGGGGCGAAGGTCATGTCAAGGCATTGTTCTGGATGAGAGTGGGAAGATTTTTGTGTAGCACGTATTTGCATACACATTGGATTCATTTCCTATTTTCCATTTGAAATACTGATTCCCTGACACTAACCCATACCCTACTAGACTCTGACTATGAATCCTAATATGATGGAGAGAAATAACCCAAACAGAATAGAAATACAAGCAGTTCAGAGGAGGCATGGTGTATAGTTGCATTGCCTTTTGCATTATAAAGGGTAGGTGTTATAAATCTAGTCCAATTGAATAGAAATAGTTCTCCATGTGTTTTTAAAGTTAACAAATATGTGAATTCCTGTCTCCCTTTCTCTGTAGCCTATTCAGCACATGTATTTTTACATGCACATATAGAATCCTACCTGGTATCCCACGTATATTCTTGTGAGGTGGCTGACTTGGCAGATACAAATTGTGAGAAGAGATCACTCCTCCCAAACGCTGTTGGAACTGAAAATTCAACCTATGGGTGAGCTTCCTACTTGAACAACATGATACAAAAATCCATGTTCAGTAAAATGAATATTTTTGGATCTGTGGATGACATATATTTCATGATGAATTTCGATTGGCATATATATTTCGAATTTTTAATGTCTCTGTTTGTGTTTTGTGTGTGTGTGTGTATATATATATATACACACACACACACACAAACTCTCCAGATTTTTCAAAATATGAAATATATGTGTCTTATGATATATTCCCTAAATTCATTCATGTTCATATATGTGGATTTATAGACAACTTTTCACAAGATTATTCTCAGAAATATTTATCCACCTGAAATACATATTTTTTTCCTAGTACTGAAAACTAACTTCAGTGGATGGTGCATAGAATTCCTAATCTTTCTACAGTAACTGACCCAGTTTAACATCAATGCAAGTAGATTCCTATGGGACATGATGTGTATTTTGACGTTCATTTTTATTCAACACTGGTACCTTACTATTTCTTCAGCTGATGCACATCATAGGATATACATTTCCTCCTCAAGTTTACAAATTTCTAGGCATTTGGTTCACTTTCAATCACTTCCTGCTTCACAACACATGTATTCCTCCATGTTTCTTGACTGGTTTGTTCATGAGACTTCATTCCAAACACGTGATTTTCCATTTCCATCATCACTTTTGAAGCAAAACTCACACACCCTTCATGGTAAACCATAACCCTAATATTGCCATTAGATGTATAACTGGTAGGAATGAATGATTGTGTATCAATATAAGATTTCCTATGTAGTTTCAGATATCAATTCAATCCATTATTTAAATTGGAAGCAGTTATATTATTTATTCACAGTATGGTCTATTCATGCATTATCTCTATATTCATAGACCCAGGGTACACCTATTTGTATCCCCAAATACTAATTGATACGTCTTAAACATACTGCTCCCTGCAATGGTGGAAGTAATACTCATGTCACCTGATCTGCATACACATTTTATCACTGTGATATTCTGGACACAAAATGCAAAGGTCACACTTATGATTGTAGCAAAGCCTAATTGGAAAGTGAGCATGGATTCCTAAAAACTTCCTTCTCCAGGTTGCCTAATGCTCTCCAATGTCAATCCTATTGCTGACTACACATTTGTTTCTTCCTAAGATTACATATTCATCCTCAACCCTGTTGAAACTGTCTAATCCTATCACTTTGCCTGATTTCCTAATGTCTCTATTGATATCTGCTTTCCTACATATTTTTCCCCAGTTCATCATTGTGACTGACTCTTCACATGTGCTGACATTTACATTCACTCTCTAACCGATACCCTATTGCTAAAGAACTTTTGGTCCAAATTTTATACTCACTCTTCTTCCTAAACCTACCGACTAGCTTCCTAATCTTACCTACTATCCCTTTTTGACTGGATGTTCTCTTCTACATTCAATCATCCAAGGTACAAGGTCCTATGCCATTGCAGATCAATTGATCTGAGACATCTGTGCAGAATGTAATTCAAAGCTAAGTATCCCAATCAAGGGCCCAATGCCCTTCTGGCCTTCAAATCTTACTTAGATTTCTGTTTTCATACATAGATTTCACCTATATATGATTACAAATATCGCAGGTTCCCAATACCATTCTACAACTAGCAGAATGATTCCTAACCCAAATCGAACATGTTCTTAACCCTAAACAGACACTGTTCCCTCAATCGAACTTTACAGAACAGCAGGGACAGAGTTGGTCTTACAATACAGGAATGGAGGGGATCTTCCAGCTGCTGAGAACCTCAAAGGTCCATGCAGAAATGAACCCTGGAGAAGATGTAGGCAGCTATGAAGGACCTGAGAGAGCAAAAGTCATCTTCCATGGCAAACAACCTGGTCAGGATGAAGGGATGTGTCTGAATGAGCCTGTCTCTTCTTAATGTAGACAAGATGGACCAAAGCAGGCCTGTGTGGAGAGCTGTTCCTTGGTGCCTATGGTTGATATTCCATTCTAACTTGTGAAAGTGTCACAGGAAGCAGGGACAGCCTCCATCTCATGGGACCCTTGCAAGCAACTGTTAGGACACAGTGGTTGCCGAGGCAGTGACCTCATTCAGTTCCTGAAGGAAGTGACCTCACCTCACTTCCTTGGTGATGGAACTCTCTGAACTTGGGATCCAGGAAGCCAGGCACCCAGAGGCAGTCCCAGTCCCAGTCCCAGTGGGCTCACTTGTTTGGATTTACCAAGGACAGAGTCAGTCTTCCTTGGTACCTACTGATGTGAGGATGGCCAAATGCCAGGAAAGCACTGAAGAGGGCCTTGCCTGAGAAAGCAGGTAGTGGCTCACCGCTGGCTCCTGACAACTTCACAGAGTTGGCCAAGGAGGCCAGACCTGAGACAGGACAGGCCATTTCGGGGGAACATAGTATGGCCCAGCAGTCAGACGACACTCCGGGTAGTCACAGACCTACTTGGGGGAAGGAGGTGCCTTTGTGGGTGTGGGGGTGAGTTTGTGGATTTGTCTCATGTTCTGAGAATAGGTAGGAAAGGCGGTTTGTTTGTTTGGAGTGGACTGTTTCCAGTAAGTCTTTGGACAAGGCGAGTGTTTCTAAGTTTGTGTATCTCACTGTGTCCCTGGTTGTAGACATTAGAAAAGAGAATGCATCAATGGATGTGTCCTGTCTAGTAGAAAGCTTCCCAGTCTTCATCCTGCCCAATTTATGAGTGGACTGCGGCTTGCCTTATGGATGGGCAACACCTACTATCTTCCTAAGTTCCTGTTTTCTTCCTGAATTCTGGCCACTCTCCAGAATAGGCTCATGGTTTTGTGTCCAAGATATGTACCACCTCCAAGCTCTGTGACATGGCCATGTACTGGATAGCTGAAAGGAATGGTGAGCATCTCAGAAAACTCAGATATCAGTGGGACCAGTAAAGTCTCAGTGGAGAAAGCCTGCTTTGGGCCTTTTGCTTACCTATTGTTCTGTTGCCCTGAATGTCAGGAAGGCCTTTGCCTCAGGGCACCCCTTTGGGAAGCCTGAAGAAAACAGTTTTCAAATGGAAATGAATGGGCATCACCTGTGGCTCTTTGCTTCATTGCTTTGCAAAGGGATGTGTCTGAATCAGCCTCTTGGCCCTGTGTGAGGCTGTGGCTTAGATTGTCAGCACCTGATGGATTGAAGAAAGATCCCATGTGTGCATGCAAAGCCAAGATGGCAAAAACGCAGTCATTTTGCATGAAGTCTCTCGCCTTCCTCTGTAAGGTTCCTGACCTCCGTCAAGAGAGCATAGGGATCCTTTGGGTCAAATGAGTTCTTCAAAGCCCTGCAGAGGCTAGCCCATAGGCGCTTGGGTTTTCTCCTGACTCCAATTCACACAAAGAATCTATACCCCGCAGTCAGTAGGCCTCAAATTGGAGAAGCAGAGCAGTATTAAAGGCAGGCCTCTTTGATCACTCCTGGTGCACAGGAAGGCTGTACAGGCCACCCTGATATTAGGCAAATGAGGGGCAAGGGAGCTTCTTGTGGACACTGTCTTGGGCTGAGCCCCTGATGGAAACCTCCAGCCAGAGGTTATGATGAGTGTGTATATGGAAGAAGATGAGGGCCATGTGGCAGTGTTTTGGTTTGAATTGTGGTCATTTGTGTGGCGGTTGGAAGAGATGACTGGGTCCACCTTGGCGTGAACTCTGGTGTGATTCCCCTTGGAGACTGAGCTCTGGAACTGACCTCAGAGTAGTATTGCCATGAATTGTGTTGAGATTTTAGGAGGCCACGCATGAGAGTCACCCTTGGAATCTGAGATCTAGGCCCAGGTTGGCTTTCCACAGAGCACTGGGAATCTCAGCCAGGATATCCCATGATTTTATTCTCCCAGACCTGGCAGCCATCGTTGAGAGTCAATACACACATGGACCTCACATTGTAGACCTCAATGGGCCTGGCTTCATGCGACCTTTTGGCCACTCTTTGGGAAGCCTTGTTTGTGAGAGTTCTCCAGAGCTTTCATTGAAATGAGCTTCCTCACCATTTAATGGTTCCTGAATGAATGGAAACCCACAGTGCCTCCAACTTCATCCTTGAAAAATGGCTAGATAAATACCATGAAATTTTTAAGTTCCCCTGACCAGGTGGCACTGGAGAACCTTTGGATGTCCTGTTGCTGATCAGGAGTGTACCAGACGGTGCCTTGATTGACTGGGTTTTATGAAAATGGTGTAGAACAGAGATGCCAGTAAGTTGGGGCCTGCTGAGTAGTGGGCCTAGAGAAGTGGTGTGCAGGAGTGTGATAAAACCTCTGTGGTAGGGCCATGTGGATCTGACATTGGCTTCCAAATGGCTTGTGAATGACATGGTGCAGCCGGCAGACACTTATAAGTAAAGGCATCTTGTTATATGGAGAGGTTTCAGGGCAATGTTCAGAATCAGGTTGCTAGGGTCAAGGGGGCAAGCTCTGTGGGATAGAAGACTGGTTGGTGCATTCTCCTAGGACCCTGATCCACCACACGTGACAGAACTCCCTCCAGCACTGTGTCCCAGTTGAACTCCTTGTATTTCATGAAGCAAATACCAAACTCCCAGTGCAGCAGCAAGAAACACCACGAAAAGTAGAGGAGGACCAAATGGCTTCCCAGTCCACACGGGGAGACACTTAGCCTCCAGTGGCCACTGTGGACCTACAAAGAGAGAATTCAGCACTTCTGCCTCATGTTCATTGGAAAATCAGAAACCATGTCCTCCAGGTCACATAGATGCAGACCCAGCTTTGATGGTCTCACTACAAAGGAAGCTAAAGCTCCTGACAACAACATAGATTTCAAGTGCCCAACCTCAGAGGCAGTTTCTCACCAAGTCTTTAGGCCAGCAGAGCTCCATGTTTGTGGAGTGTTTACCCTGTCCCTTACTTATGGAAACTCCTCTACCACCTCCAAGTTTGTGAACTCCTGAGCATTTTCCATTCCACATATGCATTCACAGATTTTCTAACTCTCCCCCTCGAGTTGCTTCTTCCTTGGGGCGAAGGTCATGTCAAGGCATTGTTCTGGATGAGAGTGGGAAGATTTTTGTGTAGCACGTATTTGCATACACATTGGATTCATTTCCTATTTTCCATTTGAAATACTGATTCCCTGACACTAACCCATACCCTACTAGACTCTGACTATGAATCCTAATATGATGGAGAAAAAGAACCCAAACAGAATAGAAATACAACAGTTCAGAGGAGGCATGGTGTATAGTTGCATTGCCTTTTGCATTATAAAGGGTAGGTGTTATAAATCTAGTCCAATTGAATAGAAATAGTTCTCCATGTGTTTTTAAAGTTAACAAATATGTGAATTCCTGTCTCCCTTTCTCTGTAGCCTATTCAGCACATGTATTTTTACATGCACATATAGAATCCTACCTGGTATCCCACGTATATTCTTGTGAGGTGGCTGACTTGGCAGATACAAATTGTGAGAAGAGATCACTCCTCCCAAACGCTGTTGGAACTGAAAATTCAACCTATGGGTGAGCTTCCTACTTGAACAACATGATACAAAAATCCATGTTCAGTAAAATGAATATTTTTGGATATGTGGATGACATATATTTCATGATGAATTTCGATTGGCATATATATTTCGAATTTTTAATGTCTCTGTTTGTGTTTTGTGTGTGTGTGTATATATATATATATACACACACACACACACAAACTCTCCAGATTTTTCAAAATATGAAATATATGTGTCTTATGATATATTCCCTAAATTCATTCATGTTCATATATGTGGATTTATAGACAACTTTTCACAAGATTATTCTCAGAAATATTTATCCACCTGAAATACATATTTTTTTCCTAGTACTGAAAACTAACTTCAGTGGATGGTGCATAGAATTCCTAATCTTTCTACAGTAACTGACCCAGTTTAACATCAATGCAAGTAGATTCCTATGGGACATGATGTGTATTTTGACGTTCATTTTTATTCAACACTGGTACCTTACTATTTCTTCAGCTGATGCACATCATAGGATATACATTTCCACCTCAAGTTTACAAATTTCTAGGCATTTGGTTCACTTTCAATCACTTCCTGCTTCACAACACATGTATTCCTCCATGTTTCTTGACTGGTTTGTTCATGAGACTTCATTCCAAACACGTGATTTTCCATTTCCATAATCACTTTTGAAGCAAAACTCACACACCCTTCATAGTAAAACATAACCCTAATATTGCCATTAGATGTATAACTGGTAGGAATGAATGATTGTGTATCAATATAAGATTTCCTATGTAGTTTCAGATATCAATTCAATCCATTATTTAAATTGGAAGCAGTTATATTATTTATTCACAGTATGGTCTATTCATGCATTATCTCTATATTCATAGACCCAGGGTACACCTATTTGTACCCCCAAATACTAATTGATACGTCTTGAACATACTGCTCCCAGCAATGGTGGAAGTAATACTCATGTCACCTGATCTGCATACACATTTTATCACTGTGATATTCTGGACACAAAATGCAAAGGTCACACTTATGATTGTAGCAAAGCCTAATTGGAAAGTGAGCATGGATTCCTAAAAACTTCCTTCTCCAGGTTGCCTAATGCTCTCCAATGTCAATCCTATTGGTGACTACACATTTGTTTCTTCCTAAGATTACATATTCATCCTCAACCCTGTTGAAACTGTCTAATCCTATCACTTTGCCTGATTTCCTAATGTCTCTATTGATATCTGCTTTCCTACATATTTTTCCCCAGTTCATCATTGTGACTGACTCTTCACATGTGCTGACATTTACATTCACTCTCTAACCGATACCCTATTGCTAAAGAACTTTTGGTCCAAATTTTATACTCACTCTTCTTCCTAAACCTACCGACTAGCTTCCTAATCTTACCTACTATCCCTTTTTGACTGGATGTTCTCTTCTACATTCAATCATCCAAGGTACAAGGTCCTATGCCATTGCAGATCAATTGATCTGAGACATCTGTGCAGAATGTAATTCAAAGCTAAGTATCCCAATCAAGGGCCCAATGCCCTTCTGGCCTTCAAATCTTACTTAGATTTCTGTTTTCATACATAGATTTCACCTATATATGATTACAAATATCGCAGGTTCCCAATACCATTCTACAACTAGCAGAATGATTCCTAACCCAAATCGAACATGTTCTTAACCCTAAACAGACACTGTTCCCTCAATCGAACTTTACAGAAGAGCAGGGACAGAGTTGGTCTTACAATACAGGAATGGAGGGGATCTTCCAGCTGCTGAGAACCTCAAAGGTCCATGCAGAAATGAACCCTGGAGAAGATGTAGGCAGCTATGAAGGACCTGAGAGAGCAAAAGTCATCTTCCATGGCAAACAACCTGGTCAGGATGAAGGGATGTGTCTGAATGAGCCTGTCTCTTCTTAATGTAGACAAGATGGACCAAAGCAGGCCTGTGTGGAGAGCTGTTCCTTGGTGCCTATGGTTGATATTCCATTCTAACTTGTGAAAGTGTCACAGGAAGCAGGGGCAGCCTCCATCTCATGGGACCCTTGCAAGCAACTGTTAGGACACAGTGGTTGCCGAGGCAGTGACCTCATTCAGTTCCTGAAGGAAGTGACCTCACCTCACTTCCTTGGTGATGGAACTCTCTGAACTTGGGATCCAGGAAGCCAGGCACCCAGAGGCAGTCCCAGTCCCAGTCCCAGTGGGCTCACTTGTTTGGATTTACCAAGGACAGAGTCAGTCTTCCTTGGTACCTACTGATGTGAGGATGGCCAAATGCCAGGAAAGCACTGAAGAGGGCCTTGCCTGAGAAAGCAGGTAGTGGCTCACCGCTGGCTCCTGACAACTTCACAGAGTTGGCCAAGGAGGCCAGACCTGAGACAGGACAGGCCATTTCGGGGGAACATAGTATGGCCCAGCAGTCAGACGACACTCCGGGTAGTCACAGACCTACTTGGGGGAAGGAGGTGCCTTTGTGGGTGTGGGGGTGAGTTTGTGGATTTGTCTCATGTTCTGAGAATAGGTGGGAAAGGCGGTTTGTTTGTTTGGAGTGGACTGTTTCCAGTAAGTCTTTGGACAAGGCGAGTGTTTCTAAGTTTGTGTATCTCACTGTGTCCCTGGTTGTAGACATTAGAAAAGAGAATGCATCAATGGATGTGTCCTGTCTAGTAGAAAGCTTCCCAGTCTTCATCCTGCCCAATTTATGAGTGGACTGCGGCTTGCCTTATGGATGGGCAACACCTACTATCTTCCTAAGTTCCTGTTTTCTTCCTGAATTCTGGCCACTCTCCAGAATAGGCTCATGGTTTTGTGTCCAAGATATGTACCACCTCCAAGCTCTGTGACATGGCCATGTACTGGATAGCTGAAAGGAATGGTGAGCATCTCAGAAAACTCAGATATCAGTGGGACCAGTAAAGTCTCAGTGGAGAAAGCCTGCTTTGGGCCTTTTGCTTACCTATTGTTCTGTTGCCCTGAATGTCAGGAAGGCCTTTGCCTCAGGGCACCCCTTTGGGAAGCCTGAAGAAAACAGTTTTCAAATGGAAATGAATGGGCATCACCTGTGGCTCTTTGCTTCATTGCTTTGCAAAGGGATGTGTCTGAATCAGCCTCTTGGCCCTGTGTGAGGCTGTGGCTTAGATTGTCAGCACCTGATGGATTGAAGAAAGATCCCATGTGTGCATGCAAAGCCAAGATGGCAAAAACGCAGTCATTTTGCATGAAGTCTCTCGCCTTCCTCTGTAAGGTTCCTGACCTCCTTCAAGAGAGCATAGGGATCCTTTGGGTCAAATGAGTTCTTCAAAGCCCTGCAGAGGCTAGCCCATAGGCGCTTGGGTTTTCTCCTGACTCCAATTCACACAAAGAATCTATACCCTGCAGTCAGTAGGCCTCAAATTGGAGAAGCAGAGCAGTATTAAAGGCAGGCCTCTTTGATCACTCCTGGTGCACAGGAAGGCTGTCCAGGCCACCATGATATTAGGCAAATGAGGGGCAAGGGAGCTTCTTGTGGACACTGTCTTGGGCTGAGCCCCTGATGGAAACCTCCAGCCAGAGGTTATGATGAGTGTGTATATGGAAGAAGATGAGGGCCATGTGGCAGTGTTTTGGTTTGAATTGTGGTCATTTGTGTGGCGGTTGGAAGAGATGACTGGGTCCACCTTGGCGTGAACTCTGGTGTGATTCCCCTTGGAGACTGAGCTCTGGAACTGACCTCAGAGTAGTATTGCCATGAATTGTGTTGAGATTTTAGGAGGCCACGCATGAGAGTCACCCTTGGAATCTGAGATCTAGGCCCAGGTTGGCTTTCCACAGAGCACTGGGAATCTCAGCCAGGATATCCCATGATTTTATTCTCCCAGACCTGGCAGCCATCGTTGAGAGTCAATACACACATGGACCTCACATTGTAGACCTCAATGGGCCTGGCTTCATGCGACCTTTTGGCCACTCTTTGGGAAGCCTTGTTTGTGAGAGTTCTCCAGAGCTTTCATTGAAATGAGCTTCCTCACCATTTAATGGTTCCTGAATGAATGGAAACCCACAATGCCTCCAACTTCATCCTTGAAAAATGGCTAGATAAATACCATGAAATTTTTCAGTTCCCATGACCAGGTGGCACTGGAGAACCTTTGGATGTCCTGTTGCTGATCAGGAGTGTACCAGACGGTGCCTTGATTGACTGGGTTTTATGAAAATGGTGTAGAACAGAGATGCCAGTAAGTTGGGGCCTGCTGAGTAGTGGGCCTAGAGAAGTGGTGTGCAGGAGTGTGATAAAACCTCTGTGGTAGGGCCATGTGGATCTGACATTGGCTTCCAAATGGCTTGTGAATGACATGGTGCAGCCGGCAGACACTTATAAGTAAAGGCATCTTGTTATATGGAGAGGTTTCAGGGCAATGTTCAGAATCAAGTTGCTCGGGTCAAGGGGGCAAGCTCTGTGGGATAGAAGACTGGTTGGTGCATTCTCCTAGGACCCTGATCCACCACACGTGACAGAACTCCCTCCAGCACTGTGTCCCAGTTGAACTCCTTGTATTTCATGAAGCAAATACCAAACTCCCAGTGCAGCAGCAAGAAACACCACGAAAAGTAGAGGAGGACCAAATGGCTTCCCAGTCCACACGGGGAGACACTTAGCCTCCAGTGGCCACTGTGGACCTACAAAGAGAGAATTCAGCACTTCTGCCTCATGTTCATTGGAAAATCAGAAACCATGTCCTCCAGGTCACATAGATGCAGACCCAGCTTTGATGGTCTCACTACAAAGGAAGCTAAAGCTCCTGACAACAACATAGATTTCAAGTGCCCAACCTCAGAGGCAGTTTCTCACCAAGTCTTTAGGCCAGCAGAGCTCCATGTTTGTGGAGTGTTTACCCTGTCCCTTACTTATGGAAACTCCTCTACCACCTCCAAGTTTGTGAACTCCTGAGCATTTTCCATTCCACATATGCATTCACAGATTTTCTAACTCTCCCCCTCGAGTTGCTTCTTCCTTGGGGCGAAGGTCATGTCAAGGCATTGTTCTGGATGAGAGTGGGAAGATTTTTGTGTAGCACGTATTTGCATACACATTGGATTCATTTCCTATTTTCCATTTGAAATACTGATTCCCTGACACTAACCCATACCCTACTAGACTCTGACTATGAATCCTAATATGATGGAGAAAAATAACCCAAACAGAACAGTAATAGAAGCAGTTCAGAGGAGGCATGGTGTATAGTTGCACTTGCCTTTTACATTATAAAGGGTAGGTGTTATAAATCTAGTCCAATTGAATAGAAATAGTTCTCCATGTGTTTTTAAAGTTAACAAATATGTGAATTCCTGTCTCCCTTTCTCTGTAGCCTATTCAGCACATGTATTTTTACATGCACATATAGAATCCTACCTGGTATCCCACGTATATTCTTGTGAGGTGGCTGACTTGGCAGATACAAATTGTGAGAAGAGATCACTCCTCCCAAACGCTGTTGGAACTGAAAATTCAACCTATGGGTGAGCTTCCTACTTGAACAACATGATACAAAAATCCATGTTCAGTAAAATGAATATTTTTGGATATGTGGATGACATATATTTCATGATGAATTTCGATTGGCATATATATTTCGAATTTTTAATGTCTCTGTTTGTGTTTTGTGTGTGTGTGTATATATATATATACACACACACACACACAAACTCTCCAGATTTTTCAAAATATGAAATATATGTGTCTTATGATATATTCCCTAAATTCATTCATGTTCATATATGTGGATTTATAGACAACTTTTCACAAGATTATTCTCAGAAATATTTATCCACCTGAAATACATATTTTTTTCCTAGTACTGAAAACTAACTTCAGTGGATGGTGCATAGAATTCCTAATCTTTCTACAGTAACTGACCCAGTTTAACATCAATGCAAGTAGATTCCTATGGGACATGATGTGTATTTTGACGTTCATTTTTATTCAACACTGGTACCTTACTATTTCTTCAGCTGATGCACATCATAGGATATACATTTCCTCCTCAAGTTTAAAAATTTCTAGGCATTTGGTTCACTTTCAATCACTTCCTGCTTCACAACACATGTATTCCTCCATGTTTCTTGACTGGTTTGTTCATGAGACTTCATTCCAAACACGTGATTTTCCATTTCCATAATCACTTTTGAAGCAAAACTCACACACCCTTCATAGTAAAACATAACCCTAATATTGCCATTAGATGTATAACTGGTAGGAATGAATGATTGTGTATCAATATAAGATTTCCTATGTAGTTTCAGATATCAATTCAATCCATTATTTAAATTGGAAGCAGTTATATTATTTATTCACAGTATGGTCTATTCATGCATTATCTCTATATTCATAGACCCAGGGTACACCTATTTGTACCCCCAAATACTAATTGATACGTCTTCAACATACTGCTCCCAGCAATGGTGGAAGTAATACTCATGTCACCTGATCTGCATACACATTTTATCACTGTGATATTCTGGACACAAAATGCAAAGGTCACACTTATGATTGTAGCAAAGCCTAATTGGAAAGTGAGCATGGATTCCTAAAAACTTCCTTCTCCAGGTTGCCTAATGCTCTCCAATGTCAATCCTATTGGTGACTACACATTTGTTTCTTCCTAAGATTACATATTCATCCTCAACCCTGTTGAAACTGTCTAATCCTATCACTTTGCCTGATTTCCTAATGTCTCTATTGATATCTGCTTTCCTACATATTTTTCCCCAGTTCATCATTGTGACTGACTCTTCACATGTGCTGACATTTACATTCACTCTCTAACCGATACCCTATTGCTAAAGAACTTTTGGTCCAAATTTTATACTCACTCTTCTTCCTAAACCTACCGACTAGCTTCCTAATCTTACCTACTATCCCTTTTTGACTGGATGTTCTCTTCTACATTCAATCATCCAAGGTACAAGGTCCTATGCCATTGCAGATCAATTGATCTGAGACATCTGTGCAGAATGTAATTCAAAGCTAAGTATCCCAATCAAGGGCCCAATGCCCTTCTGGCCTTCAAATCTTACTTAGATTTCTGTTTTCATACATAGATTTCACCTATATATGATTACAAATATCGCAGGTTCCCAATACCATTCTACAACTAGCAGAATGATTCCTAACCCAAATCGAACATGTTCTTAACCCTAAACAGACACTGTTCCCTCAATCGAACTTTACAGAAGAGCAGGGACAGAGTTGGTCTTACAATACAGGAATGGAGGGGATCTTCCAGCTGCTGAGAACCTCAAAGGTCCATGCAGAAATGAACCCTGGAGAAGATGTAGGCAGCTATGAAGGACCTGAGAGAGCAAAAGTCATCTTCCATGGCAAACAACCTGGTCAGGATGAAGGGATGTGTCTGAATGAGCCTCTCTCTTCTTAATGTAGACAAGATGGACCAAAGCAGGCCTGTGTGGAGAGCTGTTCCTTGGTGCCTATGGTTGATATTCCATTCTAACTTGTGAAAGTGTCACAGGAAGCAGGGGCAGCCTCCATCTCATGGGACCCTTGCAAGCAACTGTTAGGACACAGTGGTTGCCGAGGCAGTGACCTCATTCAGTTCCTGAAGGAAGTGACCTCACCTCACTTCCTTGGTGATGGAACTCTCTGAACTTGGGATCCAGGAAGCCAGGCACCCAGAGGCAGTCCCAGTCCCAGTCCCAGTGGGCTCACTTGTTTGGATTTACCAAGGACAGAGTCAGTCTTCCTTGGTACCTACTGATGTGAGGATGGCCAAATGCCAGGAAAGCACTGAAGAGGGCCTTGCCTGAGAAAGCAGGTAGTGGCTCACCGCTGGCTCCTGACAACTTCACAGAGTTGGCCAAGGAGGCCAGACCTGAGACAGGACAGGCCATTTCGGGGGAACATAGTATGGCCCAGCAGTCAGACGACACTCCGGGTAGTCACAGACCTACTTGGGGGAAGGAGGTGCCTTTGTGGGTGTGGGGGTGAGTTTGTGGATTTGTCTCATGTTCTGAGAATAGGTAGGAAAGGCGGTTTGTTTGTTTGGAGTGGACTGTTTCCAGTAAGTCTTTGGACAAGGCGAGTGTTTCTAAGTTTGTGTATCTCACTGTGTCCCTGGTTGTAGACATTAGAAAAGAGAATGCATCAATGGATGTGTCCTGTCTAGTAGAAAGCTTCCCAGTCTTCATCCTGCCCAATTTATGAGTGGACTGCGGCTTGCCTTATGGATGGGCAACACCTACTATCTTCCTAAGTTCCTGTTTTCTTCCTGAATTCTGGCCACTCTCCAGAATAGGCTCATGGTTTTGTGTCCAAGATATGTACCACCTCCAAGCTCTGTGACATGGCCATGTACTGGATAGCTGAAAGGAATGGTGAGCATCTCAGAAAACTCAGATATCAGTGGGACCAGTAAAGTCTCAGTGGAGAAAGCCTGCTTTGGGCCTTTTGCTTACCTATTGTTCTGTTGCCCTGAATGTCAGGAAGGCCTTTGCCTCAGGGCACCCCTTTGGGAAGCCTGAAGAAAACAGTTTTCAAATGGAAATGAATGGGCATCACCTGTGGCTCTTTGCTTCATTGCTTTGCAAAGGGATGTGTCTGAATCAGCCTCTTGGCCCTGTGTGAGGCTGTGGCTTAGATTGTCAGCACCTGATGGATTGAAGAAAGATCCCATGTGTGCATGCAAAGCCAAGATGGCAAAAACGCAGTCATTTTGCATGAAGTCTCTCGCCTTCCTCTGTAAGGTTCCTGACCTCCTTCAAGAGAGCATAGGGATCCTTTGGGTCAAATGAGTTCTTCAAAGCCCTGCAGAGGCTAGCCCATAGGCGCTTGGGTTTTCTCCTGACTCCAATTCACACAAAGAATCTATACCCCGCAGTCAGTAGGCCTCAAATTGGAGAAGCAGAGCAGTATTAAAGGCAGGCCTCTTTGATCACTCCTGGTGCACAGGAAGGCTGTCCAGGCCACCCTGATATTAGGCAAATGAGGGGCAAGGGAGCTTCTTGTGGACACTGTCTTGGCTGAGCCCCTGATGGAAACCTCCAGCCAGAGGTTATGATGAGTGTGTATATGGAAGAAGATGAGGGCCATGTGGCAGTGTTTTGGTTTGAATTGTGGTCATTTGTGTGGCGGTTGGAAGAGATGACTGGGTCCACCTTGGCGTGAACTCTGGTGTGATTCCCCTTGGAGACTGAGCTCTGGAACTGACCTCAGAGTAGTATTGCCATGAATTGTGTTGAGATTTTAGGAGGCCACGCATGAGAGTCACCCTTGGAATCTGAGATCTAGGCCCAGGTTGGCTTTCCACAGAGCACTGGGAATCTCAGCCAGGATATCCCATGATTTTATTCTCCCAGACCTGGCAGCCATCGTTGAGAGTCAATACACACATGGACCTCACATTATAGACCTCAATGGGCCTGGCTTCATGCGACCTTTTGGCCACTCTTTGGGAAGCCTTGTTTGTGAGAGTTCTCCAGAGCTTTCATTGAAATGAGCTTCCTCACCATTTAATGGTTCCTGAATGAATGGAAACCCACAATGCCTCCAACTTCATCCTTGAAAAATGGCTAGATAAATACCATGAAATTTTTAAGTTCCCCTGACCAGGTGGCACTGGAGAACCTTTGGATGTCCTGTTGCTGATCAGGAGTGTACCAGACGGTGCCTTGATTGACTGGGTTTTATGAAAATGGTGTAGAACAGAGATGCCAGTAAGTTGGGGCCTGCTGAGTAGTGGGCCTAGAGAAGTGGTGTGCAGGAGTGTGATAAAACCTCTGTGGTAGGGCCATGTGGATCTGACATTGGCTTCCAAATGGCTTGTGAATGACATGGTGCAGCCGGCAGACACTTATAAGTAAAGGCATCTTGTTATATGGAGAGGTTTCAGGGCAATGTTCAGAATCAAGTTGCTCGGGTCAAGGGGGCAAGCTCTGTGGGATAGAAGACTGGTTGGTGCATTCTCCTAGGACCCTGATCCACCACACGTGACAGAACTCCCTCCAGCACTGTGTCCCAGTTGAACTCCTTGTATTTCATGAAGCAAATACCAAACTCCCAGTGCAGCAGCAAGAAACACCACGAAAAGTAGAGGAGGACCAAATGGCTTCCCAGTCCACACGGGGAGACACTTAGCCTCCAGTGGCCACTGTGGACCTACAAAGAGAGAATTCAGCACTTCTGCCTCATGTTCATTGGAAAATCAGAAACCATGTCCTCCAGGTCACATAGATGCAGACCCAGCTTTGATGGTCTCACTACAAAGGAAGCTAAAACTCCTGACAACAACATAGATTTCAAGTGCCCAACCTCAGAGGCAGTTTCTCACCAAGTCTTTAGGCCAGCAGAGCTCCATGTTTGTGGAGTGTTTACCCTGTCCCTTACTTATGGAAACTCCTCTACCACCTCCAAGTTTGTGAACTCCTGAGCATTTTCCATTCCACATATGCATTCACAGATTTTCTAACTCTCCCCCTCGAGTTGCTTCTTCCTTGGGGCGAAGGTCATGTCAAGGCATTGTTCTGGATGAGAGTGGGAAGATTTTTGTGTAGCACGTATTTGCATACACATTGGATTCATTTCCTATTTTCCATTTGAAATACTGATTCCCTGACACTAACCCATACCCTACTAGACTCTGACTATGAATCCTAATATGATGGAGAAAAATAACCCAAACAGAATAGTAATAGAAGCAGTTCAGAGGAGGCATGGTGTATAGTTGCACTTGCCTTTTACATTATAAAGGGTAGGTGTTATAAATCTAGTCCAATTGAATAGAAATAGTTCTCCATGTGTTTTTAAAGTTAACAAATATGTGAATTCCTGTCTCCCTTTCTCTGTAGCCTATTCAGCACATGTATTTTTACATGCACATATAGAATCCTACCTGGTATCCCACGTATATTCTTGTGAGGTGGCTGACTTGGCAGATACAAATTGTGAGAAGAGATCACTCCTCCCAAACGCTGTTGGAACTGAAAATTCAACCTATGGGTGAGCTTCCTACTTGAACAACATGATACAAAAATCCATGTTCAGTAAAATGAATATTTTTGGATATGTGGATGACATATATTTCATGATGAATTTCGATTGGCATATATATTTCGAATTTTTAATGTCTCTGTTTGTGTTTTGTGTGTGTGTGTATATATATATATACACACACACACACACAAACTCTCCAGATTTTTCAAAATATGAAATATATGTGTCTTATGATACATTCCCTAAATTCATTCATGTTCATATATGTGGATTTATAGACAACTTTTCACAAGATTATTCTCAGAAATATTTATCCACCTGAAATACATATTTTTTTCCTAGTACTGAAAACTAACTTCAGTGGATGGTGCATAGAATTCCTAATCTTTCTACAGTAACTGACCCAGTTTAACATCAATGCAAGTAGATTCCTATGGGACATGATGTGTATTTTGACGTTCATTTTTATTCAACACTGGTACCTTACTATTTCTTCAGCTGATGCACATCATAGGATATACATTTCCTCCTCAAGTTTACAAATTTCTAGGCATTTGGTTCACTTTCAATCACTTCCTGCTTCACAACACATGTATTCCTCCATGTTTCTTGACTGGTTTGTTCATGAGACTTCATTCCAAACACGTGATTTTCCATTTCCATAATCACTTTTGAAGCAAAACTCACACACCCTTCATAGTAAAACATAACCCTAATATTGCCATTAGATGTATAACTGGTAGGAATGAATGATTGTGTATCAATATAAGATTTCCTATGTAGTTTCAGATATCAATTCAATCCATTATTTAAATTGGAAGCAGTTATATTATTTATTCACAGTATGGTCTATTCATGCATTATCTCTATATTCATAGACCCAGGGTACACCTATTTGTACCCCCAAATACTAATTGATACGTCTTGAACATACTGCTCCCAGCAATGGTGGAAGTAATACTCATGTCACCTGATCTGCATACACATTTTATCACTGTGATATTCTGGACACAAAATGCAAAGGTCACACTTATGATTGTAGCAAAGCCTAATTGGAAAGTGAGCATGGATTCCTAAAAACTTCCTTCTCCAGGTTGCCTAATGCTCTCCAATGTCAATCCTATTGGTGACTACACATTTGTTTCTTCCTAAGATTACATATTCATCCTCAACCCTGTTGAAACTGTCTAATCCTATCACTTTGCCTGATTTCCTAATGTCTCTATTGATATCTGCTTTCCTACATATTTTTCCCCAGTTCATCATTGTGACTGACTCTTCACATGTGCTGACATTTACATTCACTCTCTAACCGATACCCTATTGCTAAAGAACTTTTGGTCCAAATTTTATACTCACTCTTCTTCCTAAACCTACCGACTAGCTTCCTAATCTTACCTACTATCCCTTTTTGACTGGATGTTCTCTTCTACATTCAATCATCCAAGGTACAAGGTCCTATGCCATTGCAGATCAATTGATCTGAGACATCTGTGCAGAATGTAATTCAAAGCTAAGTATCCCAATCAAGGGCCCAATGCCCTTCTGGCCTTCAAATCTTACTTAGATTTCTGTTTTCATACATAGATTTCACCTATATATGATTACAAATATCGCAGGTTCCCAATACCATTCTACAACTAGCAGAATGATTCCTAACCCAAATCGAACATGTTCTTAACCCTAACCAGACACTGTTCCCTCAATCGAACTTTATAGAAGAGCAGGGACAGAGTTGGTCTTACAATACAGGAATGGAGGGGATCTTCCAGCTGCTGAGAACCTCAAAGTTCCATGCAGAAATGAACCCTGGAGAAGATGTAGGCAGCTATGAAGGACCTGAGAGAGCAAAAGTCATCTTCCATGGCAAACAACCTGGTCAGGATGAAGGGATGTGTCTGAATGAGCCTGTCTCTTCTTAATGTAGACAAGATGGACCAAAGCAGGCCTGTGTGGAGAGCTGTTCCTTGGTGCCTATCGTTGATATTCCATTCTAACTTGTGAAAGTGTCACAGGAAGCAGGGGCAGCCTCCATCTCATGGGACCCTTGCAAGCAACTGTTAGGACACAGTGGTTGCCGAGGCAGTGACCTCATTCAGTTCCTGAAGGAAGTGACCTCACCTCACTTCCTTGGTGATGGAACTCTCTGAACTTGGGATCCAGGAAGCCAGGCACCCAGAGGCAGTCCCAGTCCCAGTCCCAGTGGGCTCACTTGTTTGGATTTACCAAGGACAGAGTCAGTCTTCCTTGGTACCTACTGATGTGAGGATGGCCAAATGCCAGGAAAGCACTGAAGAGGGCCTTGCCTGAGAAAGCAGGTAGTGGCTCACCGCTGGCTCCTGACAACTTCACAGAGTTGGCCAAGGAGGCCAGACCTGAGACAGGACAGGCCATTTCGGGGGAACATAGTATGGCCCAGCAGTCAGACGACACTCCGGGTAGTCACAGACCTACTTGGGGGAAGGAGGTGCCTTTGTGGGTGTGGGGGTGAGTTTGTGGATTTGTCTCATGTTCTGAGAATAGGTAGGAAAGGCGGTTTGTTTGTTTGGAGTGGACTGTTTCCAGTAAGTCTTTGGACAAGGCGAGTGTTTCTAAGTTTGTGTATCTCACTGTGTCCCTGGTTGTAGACATTAGAAAAGAGAATGCATCAATGGATGTGTCCTGTATAGTAGAAAGCTTCCCAGTCTTCATCCTGCCCAATTTATGAGTGGACTGCGGCTTGCCTTATGGATGGGCAACACCTACTATCTTCCTAAGTTCCTGTTTTCTTCCTGAATTCTGGCCACTCTCCAGAATAGGCTCATGGTTTTGTGTCCAAGATATGTACCACCTCCAAGCTCTGTGACATGGCCATGTACTGGATAGCTGAAAGGAATGGTGAGCATCTCAGAAAACTCAGATATCAGTGGGACCAGTAAAGTCTCAGTGGAGAAAGCCTGCTTTGGGCCTTTTGCTTACCTATTGTTCTGTTGCCCTGAATGTCAGGAAGGCCTTTGCCTCAGGGCACCCCTTTGGGAAGCCTGAAGAAAACAGTTTTCAAATGGAAATGAATGGGCATCACCTGTGGCTCTTTGCTTCATTGCTTTGCAAAGGGATGTGTCTGAATCAGCCTCTTGGCCCTGTGTGAGGCTGTGGCTTAGATTGTCAGCACCTGATGGATTGAAGAAAGATCCCATGTGTGCATCCAAAGCCAAGATGGCAAAAACGCAGTCATTTTGCATGAAGTCTCTCGCCTTCCTCTGTAAGGTTCCTGACCTCCGTCAAGAGAGCATAGGGATCCTTTGGGTCAAATGAGTTCTTCAAAGCCCTGCAGAGGCTAGCCCATAGGCGCTTGGGTTTTCTCCTGACTCCAATTCACACAAAGAATCTATACCCCGCAGTCAGTAGGCCTCAAATTGGAGAAGCAGAGCAGTATTAAAGGCAGGCCTCTTTGATCACTCCTGGTGCACAGGAAGGCTGTCCAGGCCACCCTGATATTAGGCAAATGAGGGGCAAGGGAGCTTCTTGTGGACACTGTCTTGGGCTGAGCCCCTGATGGAAACCTCCAGCCAGAGATTATGATGAGTGTGTATATGGAAGAAGATGAGGGCCATGTGGCAGTGTTTTGGTTTGAATTGTGGTCATTTGTGTGGCGGTTGGAAGAGATGACTGGGTCCACCTTGGCGTGAACTCTGGTGTGATTCCCCTTGGAGACTGAGCTCTGGAACTGACCTCAGAGTAGTATTGCCATGAATTGTGTTGAGATTTTAGGAGGCCACGCATGAGAGTCACCCTTGGAATCTGAGATCTAGGCCCAGGTTGGCTTTCCACAGAGCACTGGGAATCTCAGCCAGGATATCCCATGATTTTATTCTCCCAGACCTGGCAGCCATCGTTGAGAGTCAATACACACATGGACCTCACATTGTAGACCTCAATGGGCCTGGCTTCATGCGACCTTTTGGCCACTCTTTGGGAAGCCTTGTTTGTGAGAGTTCTCCAGAGCTTTCATTGAAATGAGCTTCCTCACCATTTAATGGTTCCTGAATGAAGGGAAACCCACAGTGCCTCCAACTTCATCCTTGAAAAATGGCTAGATAAATACCATGAAATTTTTAAGTTCCCATGACCAGGTGGCACTGGAGAACCTTTGGATGTCCTGTTGCTGATCAGGAGTGTACCAGACGGTGCCTTGATTGACTGGGTTTTATGAAAATGGTGTAGAACAGAGATGCCAGTAAGTTGGGGCCTGCTGAGTAGTGGGCCTAGAGAAGTGGTGTGCAGGAGTGTGATAAAACATCTGTGGTAGGGCCATGTGGATCTGACATTGGCTTCCAAATGGCTTGTGAATGACATGGTGCAGCCGGCAGACACTTATATGTAAAGGCATCTTGTTATATGGAGAGGTTTCAGGGCAATGTTCAGAATCAAGTTGCTCGGGTCAAGGGGGCAAGCTCTGTGGGATAGAAGACTGGTTGGTGCATTCTCCTAGGACCCTGATCCACCACACGTGACAGAACTCCCTCCAGCACTGTGTCCCAGTTGAACTCCTTGTATTTCATGAAGTAAATACCAAACTCCCAGTGCAGCAGCAAGAAACACCACGAAAAGTAGAGGAGGACCAAATGGCTTCCCAGTCCACACGGGGAGACACTTAGCCTCCAGTGGCCACTGTGGACCTACAAAGAGAGAATTCAGCACTTCTGCCTCATGTTCATTGGAAAATCAGAAACCATGTCCTCCAGGTCACATAGATGCAGACCCAGCTTTGATGGTCTCACTACAAAGGAAGCTAAAGCTCCTGACAACAACATAGATTTCAAGTGCCCAACCTCAGAGGCAGTTTCTCACCAAGTCTTTAGGCCAGCAGAGCTCCATGTTTGTGGAGTGTTTACCCTGTCCCTTACTTATGGAAACTCCTCTACCACCTCCAAGTTTGTGAACTCCTGAGCATTTTCCATTCCACATATGCATTCACAGATTTTCTAACTCTCCCCCTCGAGTTGCTTCTTCCTTGGGGCGAAGGTCATGTCAAGGCATTGTTCTGGATGAGAGTGGGAAGATTTTTGTGTAGCACGTATTTGCATACACATTGGATTCATTTCCTATTTTCCATTTGAAATACTGATTCCCTGACACTAACCCATACCCTACTAGACTCTGACTATGAATCCTAATATGATGGAGAAAAATAACCCAAACAGAATAGTAATAGAAGCAGTTCAGAGGAGGCATGGTGTATAGTTGCACTTGCCTTTTACATTATAAAGGGTAGGTGTTATAAATCTAGTCCAATTGAATAGAAATAGTTCTCCACGTGTTTTTAAAGTTAACAAATATGTGAATTCCTGTCTCCCTTTCTCTGTAGCCTATTCAGCACATGTATTTTTACATGCACATATAGAATCCTACCTGGTATCCCACGTATATTCTTGTGAGGTGGCTGACTTGGCAGATACAAATTGTGAGAAGAGATCACTCCTCCCAAACGCTGTTGGAACTGAAAATTCAACCTATGGGTGAGCTTCCTACTTGAACAACATGATACAAAAATCCATGTTCAGTAAAATGAATATTTTTGGATATGTGGATGACATATATTTCATGATGAATTTCGATTGGCATATATATTTCGAATTTTTAATGTCTCTGTTTGTGTTTTGTGTGTGTGTGTATATATATATATATATATATATATATACACACACACACACACACACAAACTCTCCAGATTTTTCAAAATATGAAATATATGTGTCTTATGATACATTCCCTAAATTCATTCATGTTCATATATGTGGATTTATAAACAACTTTTCACAAGATTATTCTCAGAAATATTTATCCACCTGAAATACATATTTTTTTCCTAGTACTGAAAACTAACTTCAGTGGATGGTGCATAGAAATCCTAATCTTTCTACAGTAACTGACCCAGTTTAACATCAATGCAAGTAGATTCCTATGGGACATGATGTGTATTTGGACGTTCATTTTTATTCAACACTGGTACCTTACTATTTCTTCAGCTGATGCACATCATAGGATATACATTTCCTCCTCAAGTTTACAAATTTCTAGGCATTTGGTTCACTTTCAATCACTTCCTGCTTCACAACACATGTATTCCTCCATGTTTCTTGACTGGTTTGTTCATGAGACTTCATTCCAAACACGTGATTTTCCATTTCCATAATCACTTTTGAAGCAAAACTCACACACCCTTCATGGTAAACCATAACCCTAATATTGCCATTAGATGTATAACTGGTAGGAATGAATGATTGTGTATCAATATAAGATTTCCTATGTAGTTTCAGATATCAATTCAATCCATTATTTAAATTGGAAGCAGTTATATTATTTATTCACAGTATGGTCTATTCATGCATTATCTCTATATTCATAGACCCAGGGTACACCTATTTGTACCCCCAAATACTAATTGATACGTCTTCAACATACTGCTCCCAGCAATGGTGGAAGTAATACTCATGTCACCTGATCTGCATACACATTTTATCACTGTGATATTCTGGACACAAAATGCAAAGGTCACACTTATGATTGTAGCAAAGCCTAATTGGAAAGTGAGCATGGATTCCTAAAAACTTCCTTCTCCAGGTTGCCTAATGCTCTCCAATGTCAATCCTATTGGTGACTACACATTTGTTTCTTCCTAAGATTACATATTCATCCTCAACCCTGTTGAAACTGTCTAATCCTATCACTTTGCCTGATTTCCTAATGTCTCTATTGATATCTGCTTTCCTACATATTTTTCCCCAGTTCATCATTGTGACTGACTCTTCACATGTGCTGACATTTACATTCACTCTCTAACCGATACCCTATTGCTAAAGAACTTTTGGTCCAAATTTTATACTCACTCTTCTTCCTAAACCTACCGACTAGCTTCCTAATCTTACCTACTATCCCTTTTTGACTGGATGTTCTCTTCTACATTCAATCATCCAAGGTACAAGGTCCTATGCCATTGCAGATCAATTGATCTGAGACATCTGTGCAGAATGTAATTCAAAGCTAAGTATCCCAATCAAGGGCCCAATGCCCTTCTGGCCTTCAAATCTTACTTAGATTTCTGTTTTCATACATAGATTTCACCTATATATGATTACAAATATCGCAGGTTCCCAATACCATTCTACAACTAGCAGAATGATTCCTAACCCAAATCGAACATGTTCTTAACCCTAACCAGACACTGTTCCCTCAATCGAACTTTATAGAAGAGCAGGGACAGAGTTGGTCTTACAATACAGGAATGGAGGGGATCTTCCAGCTGCTGAGAACCTCAAAGTTCCATGCAGAAATGAACCCTGGAGAAGATGTAGGCAGCTATGAAGGACCTGAGAGAGCAAAAGTCATCTTCCATGGCAAACAACCTGGTCAGGATGAAGGGATGTGTCTGAATGAGCCTGTCTCTTCTTAATGTAGACAAGATGGACCAAAGCAGGCCTGTGTGGAGAGCTGTTCCTTGGTGCCTATCGTTGATATTCCATTCTAACTTGTGAAAGTGTCACAGGAAGCAGGGGCAGCCTCCATCTCATGGGAACCTTGCAAGCAACTGTTAGGACACAGTGGTTGCCGAGGCAGTGACCTCATTCAGTTCCTGAAGGAAGTGACCTCACCTCACTTCCTTGGTGATGGAACTCTCTGAACTTGGGATCCAGGAAGCCAGGCACCCAGAGGCAGTCCCAGTCCCAGTCCCAGTGGGCTCACTTGTTTGGATTTACCAAGGACAGAGTCAGTCTTCCTTGGTACCTACTGATGTGAGGATGGCCAAATGCCAGGAAAGCACTGAAGAGGGCCTTGCCTGAGAAAGCAGGTAGTGGCTCACCGCTGGCTCCTGACAACTTCACAGAGTTGGCCAAGGAGGCCAGATCTGAGACAGGACAGGCCATTTCGGGGGAACATAGTATGGCCCAGCAGTCAGACGACACTCCGGGTAGTCACAGACCTACTTGGGGGAAGGAGGTGCCTTTGTGGGTGTGGGGGTGAGTTTGTGGATTTGTCTCATGTTCTGAGAATAGGTAGGAAAGGCGGTTTGTTTGTTTGGAGTGGACTGTTTCCAGTAAGTCTTTGGACAAGGCGAGTGTTTCTAAGTTTGTGTATCTCACTGTGTCCCTGGTTGTAGACATTAGAAAAGAGAATGCATCAATGGATGTGTCCTGTCTAGTAGAAAGCTTCCCAGTCTTCATCCTGCCCAATTTATGAGTGGACTGCGGCTTGCCTTATGGATGGGCAACACCTACTATCTTCCTAAGTTCCTGTTTTCTTCCTGAATTCTGGCCACTGTCCAGAATAGGCTCATGGTTTTGTGTCCAAGATATGTACCACCTCCAAGCTCTGTGACATGGCCATGTACTGGATAGCTGAAAGGAATGGTGAGCATCTCAGAAAACTCAGATATCAGTGGGACCAGTAAAGTCTCAGTGGAGAAAGCCTGCTTTGGGCCTTTTGCTTACCTATTGTTCTGTTGCCCTGAATGTCAGGAAGGCCTTTGCCTCAGGGCACCCCTTTGGGAAGCCTGAAGAAAACAGTTTTCAAATGGAAATGAATGGGCATCACCTGTGGCTCTTTGCTTCATTGCTTTGCAAAGGGATGTGTCTGAATCAGCCTCTTGGCCCTGTGTGAGGCTGTGGCTTAGATTGTCAGCACCTGATGGATTGAAGAAAGATCCCATGTGTGCATCCAAAGCCAAGATGGCAAAAACGCAGTCATTTTGCATGAAGTCTCTCGCCTTCCTCTGTAAGGTTCCTGACCTCCGTCAAGAGAGCATAGGGATCCTTTGGGTCAAATGAGTTCTTCAAAGCCCTGCAGAGGCTAGCCCATAGGCGCTTGGGTTTTCTCCTGACTCCAATTCACACAAAGAATCTATACCCCGCAGTCAGTAGGCCTCAAATTGGAGAAGCAGAGCAGTATTAAAGGCAGGCCTCTTTGATCACTCCTGGTGCACAGGAAGGCTGTCCAGGCCACCCTGATATTAGGCAAATGAGGGGCAAGGGAGCTTCTTGTGGACACTGTCTTGGGCTGAGCCCCTGATGGAAACCTCCAGCCAGAGATTATGATGAGTGTGTATATGGAAGAAGATGAGGGCCATGTGGCAGTGTTTTGGTTTGAATTGTGGTCATTTGTGTGGCGGTTGGAAGAGATGACTGGGTCCACCTTGGCGTGAACTCTGGTGTGATTCCCCTTGGAGACTGAGCTCTGGAACTGACCTCAGAGTAGTATTGCCATGAATTGTGTTGAGATTTTAGGAGGCCACGCATGAGAGTCACCCTTGGAATCTGAGATCTAGGCCCAGGTTGGCTTTCCACAGAGCACTGGGAATCTCAGCCAGGATATCCCATGATTTTATTCTCCCAGACCTGGCAGCCATCGTTGAGAGTCAAAACACACATGGACCTCACATTGTAGACCTCAATGGGCCTGGCTTCATGCGACCTTTTGGCCACTCTTTGGGAAGCCTTGTTTGTGAGAGTTCTCCAGAGCTTTCATTGAAATGAGCTTCCTCACCATTTAATGGTTCCTGAATGAAGGGAAACCCACAGTGCCTCCAACTTCATCCTTGAAAAATGGCTAGATAAATACCATGAAATTTTTAAGTTCCCATGACCAGGTGGCACTGGAGAACCTTTGGATGTCCTGTTGCTGATCAGGAGTGTACCAGACGGTGCCTTGATTGACTGGGTTTTATGAAAATGGTGTAGAACAGAGATGCCAGTAAGTTGGGGCCTGCTGAGTAGTGGGCCTAGAGAAGTGGTGTGCAGGAGTGTGATAAAACATCTGTGGTAGGGCCATGTGGATCTGACATTGGCTTCCAAATGGCTTGTGAATGACATGGTGCAGCCGGCAGACACTTATAAGTAAAGGCATCTTGTTATATGGAGAGGTTTCAGGGCAATGTTCAGAATCAAGTTGCTCGGGTCAAGGGGGCAAGCTCTGTGGGATAGAAGACTGGTTGGTGCATTCTCCTAGGACCCTGATCCACCACACGTGACAGAACTCCCTCCAGCACTGTGTCCCAGTTGAACTCCTTGTATTTCATGAAGTAAATACCAAACTCCCAGTGCAGCAGCAAGAAACACCACGAAAAGTAGAGGAGGACCAAATGGCTTCCCAGTCCACACGGGGAGACACTTAGCCTCCAGTGGCCACTGTGGACCTACAAAGAGAGAATTCAGCACTTCTGCCTCATGTTCATTGGAAAATCAGAAACCATGTCCTCCAGGTCACATAGATGCAGACCCAGCTTTGATGGTCTCACTACAAAGGAAGCTAAAGCTCCTGACAACAACATAGATTTCAAGTGCCCAACCTCAGAGGCAGTTTCTCACCAAGTCTTTAGGCCAGCAGAGCTCCATGTTTGTGGAGTGTTTACCCTGTCCCTTACTTATGGAAACTCCTCTACCACCTCCAAGTTTGTGAACTCCTGAGCATTTTCCATTCCACATATGCATTCACAGATTTTCTAACTCTCCCCCTCGAGTTGCTTCTTCCTTGGGGCGAAGGTCATGTCAAGGCATTGTTCTGGATGAGAGTGGGAAGATTTTTGTGTAGCACGTATTTGCATACACATTGGATTCATTTCCTATTTTCCATTTGAAATACTGATTCCCTGACACTAACCCATACCCTACTAGACTCTGACTATGAATCCTAATATGATGGAGAAAAATATCCCAAACAGAATAGTAATAGAAGCAGTTCAGAGGAGGCATGGTGTATAGTTGCACTTGCCTTTTACATTATAAAGGGTAGGTGTTATAAATCTAGTCCAATTGAATAGAAATAGTTCTCCACGTGTTTTTAAAGTTAACAAATATGTGAATTCCTGTCTCCCTTTCTCTGTAGCCTATTCAGCACATGTATTTTTACATGCACATATAGAATCCTACCTGGTATCCCACGTATATTCTTGTGAGGTGGCTGACTTGGCAGATACAAATTGTGAGAAGAGATCACTCCTCCCAAACGCTGTTGGAACTGAAAATTCAACCTATGGGTGAGCTTCCTACTTGAACAACATGATACAAAAATCCATGTTCAGTAAAATGAATATTTTTGGATATGTGGATGACATATATTTCATGATGAATTTCGATTGGCATATATATTTCGAATTTTTAATGTCTCTGTTTGTGTTTTGTGTGTGTGTGTATATATATATATATATATATATATACACACACACACACACACACAAACTCTCCAGATTTTTCAAAATATGAAATATATGTGTCTTATGATACATTCCCTAAATTCATTCATGTTCATATATGTGGATTTATAAACAACTTTTCACAAGATTATTCTCAGAAATATTTATCCACCTGAAATACATATTTTTTTCCTAGTACTGAAAACTAACTTCAGTGGATGGTGCATAGAAATCCTAATCTTTCTACAGTAACTGACCCAGTTTAACATCAATGCAAGTAGATTCCTATGGGACATGATGTGTATTTGGACGTTCATTTTTATTCAACACTGGTACCTTACTATTTCTTCAGCTGATGCACATCATAGGATATACATTTCCTCCTCAAGTTTACAAATTTCTAGGCATTTGGTTCACTTTCAATCACTTCCTGCTTCACAACACATGTATTCCTCCATGTTTCTTGACTGGTTTGTTCATGAGACTTCATTCCAAACACGTGATTTTCCATTTCCATCATCACTTTTGAAGCAAAACTCACACACCCTTCATGGTAAACCATAACCCTAATATTGCCATTAGATGTATAACTGGTAGGAATGAATGATTGTGTATCAATATAAGATTTCCTATGTAGTTTCAGATATCAATTCAATCCATTATTTAAATTGGAAGCAGTTATATTATTTATTCACAGTATGGTCTATTCATGCATTATCTCTATATTCATAGACCCAGGGTACACCTATTTGTACCCCCAAATACTAATTGATACGTCTTGAACATACTGCTCCCAGCAATGGTGGAAGTAATACTCATGTCACCTGATCTGCATACACATTTTATCACTGTGATATTCTGGACACAAAATGCAAAGGTCACACTTATGATTGTAGCAAAGCCTAATTGGAAAGTGAGCATGGATTCCTAAAAACTTCCTTCTCCAGGTTGCCTAATGCTCTCCAATGTCAATCCTATTGGTGACTACACATTTGTTTCTTCCTAAGATTACATATTCATCCTCAACCCTGTTGAAACTGTCTAATCCTATCACTTTGCCTGATTTCCTAATGTCTCTATTGATATCTGCTTTCCTACATATTTTTCCCCAGTTCATCATTGTGACTGACTCTTCACATGTGCTGACATTTACATTCACTCTCTAACCGATACCCTATTGCTAAAGAACTTTTGGTCCAAATTTTATACTCACTCTTCTTCCTAAACCTACCGACTAGCTTCCTAATCTTACCTACTATCCCTTTTTGACTGGATGTTCTCTTCTACATTCAATCATCCAAGGTACAAGGTCCTATGCCATTGCAGATCAATTGATCTGAGACATCTGTGCAGAATGTAATTCAAAGCTAAGTATCCCAATCAAGGGCCCAATGCCCTTCTGGCCTTCAAATCTTACTTAGATTTCTGTTTTCATACATATATTTCACCTATATATGATTACAAATATCGCAGGTTCCCAATACCATTCTACAACTAGCAGAATGATTCCTAACCCAAATCGAACATGTTCTTAACCCTAAACAGACACTGTTCCCTCAATCGAACTTTAGAGAAGAGCAGGGACAGAGTTGGTCTTACAATACAGGAATGGAGGGGATCTTCCAGCTGCTGAGAACCTCAAAGGTCCATGCAGAAATGAACCCTGGAGAAGATGTAGGCAGCTATGAAGGACCTGAGAGAGCAAAAGTCATCTTCCATGGCAAACAACCTGGTCAGGATGAAGGGATGTGTCTGAATGAGCCTGTCTCTTCTTAATGTAGACAAGATGGACCAAAGCAGGCCTGTGTGGAGAGCTGTTCCTTGGTGCCTATGGTTGATATTCCATTCTAACTTGTGAAAGTGTCACAGGAAGCAGGGGCAGCCTCCATCTCATGGGACCCTTGCAAGCAACTGTTAGGACACAGTGGTTGCCGAGGCAGTGACCTCATTCAGTTCCTGAAGGAAGTGACCTCACCTCACTTCCTTGGTGATGGAACTCTCTGAACTTGGGATCCAGGAAGCCAGGCACCCAGAGGCAGTCCCAGTCCCAGTCCCAGTGGGCTCACTTGTTTGGATTTACCAAGGACAGAGTCAGTCTTCCTTGGTACCTACTGATGTGAGGATGGCCAAATGCCAGGAAAGCACTGAAGAGGGCCTTGCCTGAGAAAGCAGGTAGTGGCTCACCGCTGGCTCCTGACAACTTCACAGAGTTGGCCAAGGAGGCCAGACCTGAGACAGGACAGGCCATTTCGGGGGAACATAGTATGGCCCAGCAGTCAGACGACACTCCGGGTAGTCACAGACCTACTTGGGGGAAGGAGGTGCCTTTGTGGGTGTGATGGTGAGTTTGTGGATTTGTCTCATGTTCTGAGAATAGGTAGGAAAGGCGGTTTGTTTGTTTGGAGTGGACTGTTTCCAGTAAGTCTTTGGACAAGGCGAGTGTTTCTAAGTTTGTGTATCTCACTGTGTCCCTGGTTGTAGACATTAGAAAAGAGAATGCATCAATGGATGTGTCCTGTCTAGTAGAAAGCTTCCCAGTCTTCATCCTGCCCAATTTATGAGTGGACTGCGGCTTGCCTTATGGATGGGCAACACCTACTATCTTCCTAAGTTCCTGTTTTCTTCCTGAATTCTGGCCACTCTCCAGAATAGGCTCATGGTTTTGTGTCCAAGATATGTACCACCTCCAAGCTCTGTGACATGGCCATGTACTGGATAGCTGAAAGGAATGGTGAGCATCTCAGAAAACTCAGATATCAGTGGGACCAGTAAAGTCTCAGTGGAGAAAGCCTGCTTTGGGCCTTTTGCTTACCTATTGTTCTGTTGCCCTGAATGTCAGGAAGGCCTTTGCCTCAGGGCACCCCTTTGGGAAGCCTGAAGAAAACAGTTTTCAAATGGAAATGAATGGGCATCACCTGTGGCTCTTTGCTTCATTGCTTTGCAAAGGGATGTGTCTGAATCAGCCTCTTGGCCCTGTGTGAGGCTGTGGCTTAGATTGTCAGCACCTGATGGATTGAAGAAAGATCCCATGTGTGCATGCAAAGCCAAGATGGCAAAAACGCAGTCATTTTGCATGAAGTCTCTCGCCTTCCTCTGTAAGGTTCCTGACCTCCTTCAAGAGAGCATAGGGATCCTTTGGGTCAAATGAGTTCTTCAAAGCCCTGCAGAGGCTAGCCCATAGGCGCTTGGGTTTTCTCCTGACTCCAATTCACACAAAGAATCTATACCCCGCAGTCAGTAGGCCTCAAATTGGAGAAGCAGAGCAGTATTAAAGGCAGGCCTCTTTGATCACTCCTGGTGCACAGGAAGGCTGTCCAGGCCACCCTGATATTAGGCAAATGAGGGGCAAGGGAGCTTCTTGTGGACACTGTCTTGGGCTGAGCCCCTGATGGAAACCTCCAGCCAGAGGTTATGATGAGTGTGTATATGGAAGAAGATGAGGGCCATGTGGCAGTGTTTTGGTTGGAATTGTGGTCATTTGTGTGGCGGTTGGAAGAGATGACTGGGTCCACCTTGGCGTGAACTCTGGTGTGATTCCCCTTGGAGACTGAGCTCTGGAACTGACCTCAGAGAAGTATTGCCATGAATTGTGTTGAGATTTTAGGAGGCCACGCATGAGAGTCACCCTTGGAATCTGAGATCTAGGCCCAGGTTGGCTTTCCACAGAGCACTGGGAATCTCAGCCAGGATATCCCATGATTTTATTCTTCCAGACCTGGCAGCCATCGTTGAGAGTCAAAACACACATGGACCTCACATTGTAGACCTCAATGGGCCTGGCTTCATGCGACCTTTTGGCCACTCTTTGGGAAGCCTTGTTTGTGAGAGTTCTCCAGAGCTTTCATTGAAATGAGCTTCCTCACCATTTAATGGTTCCTGAATGAATGGAAACCCACAGTGCCTCCAACTTCATCCTTGAAAAATGGCTAGATAAATACGATGAAATTTGTAAGTTCCCATGACCAGGTGGCACTGGAGAACCTTTGGATGTCCTGTTGCTGATCAGGAGTGTACCAGACGGTGCCTTGATTGACTGGGTTTTATGAAAATGGTGTAGAACAGAGATGCCAGTAAGTTGGGGCCTGCTGAGTAGTGGGCCTAGAGAAGTGGTGTGCAGGAGTGTGATAAAACATCTGTGGTAGGGCCATGTGGATCTGACATTGGCTTCCAAATGGCTTGTGAATGACATGGTGCAGCCGGCAGACACTTATATGTAAAGGCATCTTGTTATATGGAGAGGTTTCAGGGCAATGTTCAGAATCAGGTTGCTAGGGTCAAGGGGGCAAGCTCTGTGGGATAGAAGACTGGTTGGTGCATTCTCCTAGGACCCTGATCCACCACACGTGACAGAACTCCCTCCAGCACTGTGTCCCAGTTGAACTCCTTGTATTTCATGAAGCAAATACCAAACTCCCAGTGCAGCAGCAAGAAACACCACGAAAAGTAGAGGAGGACCAAATGGCTTCCCAGTCCACACGGGGAGACACTTAGCCTCCAGTGGCCACTGTGGACCTACAAAGAGAGAATTCAGCACTTCTGCCTCATGTTCATTGGAAAATCAGAAACCATGTCCTCCAGGTCACATAGATGCAGACCCAGCTTTGATGGTCTCACTACAAAGGAAGCTAAAGCTCCTGACAACAACATAGATTTCAAGTGCCCAACCTCAGAGGCAGTTTCTCACCAAGTCTTTAGGCCAGCAGAGCTCCATGTTTGTGGAGTGTTTACCCTGTCCCTTACTTATGGAAACTCCTCTACCACCTCCAAGTTTGTGAACTCCTGAGCATTTTCCATTCCACATATGCATTCACAGATTTTCTAACTCTCCCCCTCGAGTTGCTTCTTCCTTGGGGCGAAGGTCATGTCAAGGCATTGTTCTGGATGAGAGTGGGAAGATTTTTGTGTAGCACGTATTTGCATACACATTGGATTCATTTCCTATTTTCCATTTGAAATACTGATTCCCTGACACTAACCCATACCCTACTAGACTCTGACTATGAATCCTAATATGATGGAGAAAAATATCCCAAACAGAATAGTAATACAAGCAGTTCAGAGGAGGCATGGTGTATAGTTGCACTTGCCTTTTGCATTATAAAGGGTAGGTGTTATAAATCTAGTCCAATTGAATAGAAATAGTTCTCCACGTGTTTTTAAAGTTAACAAATATGTGAATTCCTGTCTCCCTTTCTCTGTAGCCTATTCAGCACATGTATTTTTACATGCACATATAGAATCCTACCTGGTATCCCACGTATATTCTTGTGAGGTGGCTGACTTGGCAGATACAAATTGTGAGAAGAGATCACTCCTCCCAAACGCTGTTGGAACTGAAAATTCAACCTATGGGTGAGCTTCCTACTTGAACAACATGATACAAAAATCCATGTTCAGTAAAATGAATATTTTTGGATCTGTGGATGACATATATTTCATGATGAATTTCGATTGGCATATATATTTCAAATTTTTAATGTCTGTGTTTGTGTTGTGTGTGTGTGTGTGTGTGTGTATATATATATATATATATACACACACACACACACAACTCTCCAGATTTCTCAAAATATGAAATATATGTGTCTTATGATACATTCCCTAAATTCATTCATGTTCATATATGTGGATTTATAAACAACTTTTCACAAGATTATTCTCAGAAATATTTATCCACCTGAAATACATATTTTTTTCCTAGTACTGAAAACTAACTTCAGTGGATGGTGCATAGAAATCCTAATCTTTCTACAGTAACTGACCCAGTTTAACATCAATGCAAGTAGATTCCTATGGGACATGATGTGTATTTGGACGTTCATTTTTATTCAACACTGGTACCTTACTATTTCTTCAGCTGATGCACATCATAGGATATACATTTCCTCCTCAAGTTTAAAACTTTCTAGGCATTTGGTTCACTTTCAATCACTTCCTGCTTCACAACACATGTATTCCTCCATGTTTCTTGACTGGTTTGTTCATGAGACTTCATTCCAAACACGTGATTTTCCATTTCCATAATCACTTTTGAAGCAAAACTCACACACCCTTCATGGTAAACCATAACCCTAATATTGCCATTAGATGTATAACTGGTAGGAATGAATGATTGTGTATCAATATAAGATTTCCTATGTAGTTTCAGATATCAATTCAATCCATTATTTAAATTGGAAGCAGTTATATTATTTATTCACAGTATGGTCTATTCATGCATTATCTCTATATTCATAGACCCAGGGTTCACCTATTTGTACCCCCAAATACTAATTGATACGTCTTCAACATACTGCTCCCAGCAATGGTGGAAGTAATACTCATGTCACCTGATCTGCATATACATTTTATCACTGTGATATTCTGGACACAAAATGCAAAGGTCACACTTATGATTGTAGCAAAGCCTAATTGGAAAGTGAGCATGGATTCCTAAAAACTTCCTTCTCCAGGTTGCCTAATGCTCTCCAATGTCAATCCTATTGGTGACTACACATTTGTTTCTTCCTAAGATTACATATTCATCCTCAACCCTGTTGAAACTGTCTAATCCTATCACTTTGCCTGATTTCCTAATGTCTCTATTGATATCTGCTTTCCTACATAATTTTCGCCAGTTCATCATTGTGACTGACTCTTCACATGTGCTGACATTTACATTCACTCTCTAACCGATACCCTATTGCTAAAGAACTTTTGGTCCAAATTTTATACTCACTCTTCTTCCTAAACCTACCGACTAGCTTCCTAATCTTACCTACTATCCCTTTTTGACTGGATGTTCTCTTCTACATTCAATCATCCAAGGTACAAGGTCCTATGCCATTGTAGATCAATTGATCTGAGACATCTGTGCAGAATGTAATTCAAAGCTAAGTATCCCAATCAAGGGCCCAATGCCCTTCTGGCCTTCAAATCTTACTTAGATTTCTGTTTTCATACATATATTTCACCTATATATGATTACAAATATCGCAGGTTCCCAATACCATTCTACAACTAGCAGAATGATTCCTAACCCAAATCGAACATGTTCTTAACCCTAACCAGACACTGTTCCCTCAATCGAACTTTACAGAAGAGCAGGGACAGAGTTGGTCTTACAATACAGGAATGGAGGGGATCTTCCAGCTGCTGAGAACCTCAAAGGTCCATGCAGAAATGAACCCTGGAGAAGATGTAGGCAGCTATGAAGGACCTGAGAGAGCAAAAGTCATCTTCCATGGCAAACAACCTGGAAAGGATGAAAGGATGTGTCTGAATGAGCCTCTCTCTTCTTAATGTAGACAAGATGGACCAAAGCAGGCCTGTGTGGAGAGCTGTTCCTTGGTGCCTATGGTTGATATTCCATTCTAACTTGTGAAAGTGTCACAGGAAGCAGGGGCAGCCTACATCTCATGGGACCCTTGCAAGCAACTGTTAGGACACAGTGGTTGCCGAGGCAGTGACCTCATTCAGTTCCTGAAGGAAGTGACCTCACCTCACTTCCTTGGTGATGGAACTCTCTGAACTTGGGATCCAGGAAGCCAGGCACCCAGAGGCACTCCCAGTCCCAGTCCCAGTGGGCTCACTTGTTTGGATTTACCAAGGACAGAGTCAGTCTTCCTTGGTACCTACTGATGTGAGGATGGCCAAATGCCAGGAAAGCACTGAAGTGGGCCTTGCCTGAGAAAGCAGGTAGTGGCTCACCGCTGGCTCCTGACAACTTCACAGAGTTGGCCTAGGAGGCCAGATCTGAGACAGGACAGGCCATTTCGGGGGAACATAGTATGGCCCAGCAGTCAGACGACACTCCGGGTAGTCACAGACCTACTTGGGGGAAGGAGGTGCCTTTGTGGGTGTGGGGGTGAGTTTGTGGATTTGTCTCATGTTCTGAGAATAGGTAGGAAAGGCGGTTTGTTTGGAGTGGACTGTTTCCAGTAAGTCTTTGGACAAGGCGAGTGTTTCTAAGTTTGTGTATCTCACTGTGTCCCTGGTTGTAGACATTAGAAAAGAGAATGCATCAATGGATGTGTCCTGTCCAGTAGAAAGTTTCCCAGTCTTCATCCTGCCCAATTTATGAGTGGACTGCGGCTTGCCTTATGGATGGGCAACACCTACTATCTTCCTAAGTTCCTGTTTTCTTCCTGAATTCTGGCCACTCTCCAGAATAGGCTCATGGTTTTGTGTCTAAGATATGTACCACCTCCAAGCTCTGTGACATGGCCATGTACTGGATAGCTGAAAGGAATGGTGAGCATCTCAGAAAACTCAGATATCAGTGGGACCAGTAAAGTCTCAGTGGAGAAAGCCTGCTTTGGGCCTTTTGCTTACCTATTGTTCTGTTGCCCTGAATGTCAGGAAGGCCTTTGCCTCAGGGCACCCCTTTGGGAAGCCTGAAGAAAACAGTTTTCAAATGGAAATGAATGGGCATCACCTGTGGCTCTTTGCTTCATTGCTTTGCAAAGGGATGTGTCTGAATCAGCCTCTTGGCCCTGTGTGAGGCTGTGGCTTAGATTGTCAGCACCTGATGGATTGAAGAAAGATCCCATGTGTGCATCCAAAGCCAAGATGGCAAAAACGCAGTCATTTTGCATGAAGTCTCTCGCCTTCCTCTGTAAGGTTCCTGACCTCCGTCAAGAGAGCATAGGGATCCTTTGGGTCAAATGAGTTCTTCAAAGCCCTGCAGAGGCTAGCCCATAGGCGCTTGGGTTTTCTCCTGACTCCAATTCACACAAAGAATCTATACCCCGCAGTCAGTAGGCCTCAAATTGGAGAAGCAGAGCAGTATTAAAGGCAGGCCTCTTTGATCACTCCTGGTGCACAGGAAGGCTGTCCAGGCCACCCTGATATTAGGCAAATGAGGGGCAAGGGAGCTTCTTGTGGACACTGTCTTGGGCTGAGTCCCTGATGGAAACCTCCAGCCAGAGGTTATGATGAGTGTGTATATGGAAGAAGATGAGGGCCATGTGGCAGTGTTTTGGTTTGAATTGTGGTCATTTGTGTGGCGGTTGGAAGAGATGACTGGGTCCACCTTGGCGTGAACTCTGGTGTGATTCCCCTTGGAGACTGAGTTCTGGAACTGACCTCAGAGAAGTATTGGCATAAATTGTGTTGAGATTTTAGTTGGCCACGCATGAGAGTCACCTTTGGAATCTGAGATCTAGGCCCAGGTTGGCTTTCCACAGAGCACTGGGAATCTCAGCCAGGATATCACATGATTTTATTCTTCCAGACCTGGCAGCCATTGTTGAGAGTCAAAACACACATGGACCTCACATTGTAGACCTCAATAGGCCTGGCTTAATGCGACCTTTTGGCCACTCTTTGGGAAGCCTTGTTTGTGAGAGTTCTCCAGAGCTTTCATTGAAATGAGCTTCCTCACCATTTAATGGTTCCTGAATGAATGGAAACCCACAGTGCCTCCAACTTCATCCTTTAAAAATGGCTAGATAAATATGATGAAATTTTTAAGTTCCCATGACCAGGTGGCACTGGAGAACCTTGGATGTCCTGTTGCTGATCAGGAGTGTACCAGATGGTGCCTTGATTGACTGGGTTTTATGAAAATGGTGTAGAACAGAGATGCCAGTAAGTTGGGGCCTGCTGAGTAGTGGGCCTAGAGAAGTGGTGTGCAGGAGTGTGATAAAACCTCTGTGGTAGGGCCATGTGGATGTGACATTGGGTTCCAAGTGGCTTGTGACTGACATGGTGCAGCCGACAGACACTTATATGTAAAGGCATCTTGTTATATGGAGAGGTTTCAGGGCAATGTTCAGAATCAGGTTGCTAGGGTCAAGGGGGCAAGCTCTGTGGGATAGAAGACTGGTTGGTGCATTCTCCTAGGACCCTGATCCACCACACGTGACAGAACTCCCTCCAGCACTGTGTCCCAGTTGAACTCCTTGTATTTCATGAAGCAAATACCAAACTCCCAGTGCAGCAGCAAGAAACACCACGAAAAGTAGAGGAGGACCAAATGGCTTCCCAGTCCACACGGGGAGACACTTAGCCTCCAGTGGCCACTGTGGACCTACAAAGAGAGAATTCAGCACTTCTGCCTCATGTTCATTGGAAAATCAGAAACCATGTCCTCCAGGTCACATAGATGCAGACCCAGCTTTGATGGTCTCACTACAAAGGAAGCTAAAGCTCCTGACAACAACATAGATTTCAAGTGCCCAACCTCAGAGGCAGTTTCTCACCAAGTCTTTAGGCCAGCAGAGCTCCATGTTTGAGGAGTGTTTATCCTGTCCCTTACTTATGGAAACTCCTCTACCACCTCCAAGTTTGTGAACTCCTGAGCATTTTCCATTCCACATATGCATTCACAGATTTTCTAACTCTCCCCCTCGAGTTGCTTCTTCCTTGGGGCGAAGGTCATGTCAAGGCATTGTTCTGGATGAGAGTGGGAAGATTTTTGTGTAGCACGTATTTGCATACACATTGGATTCATTTCCTATTTTCCATTTGAAATACTGATTCCCTGACACTAACCCATACCCTACTAGACTCTGACTATGAATCCTAATATGATGGAGAAAAATATCGCAAACAGAATAGTAATACAAGCAGTTCAGAGGAGGCATGGTGTATAGTTGCACTTGCCTTTTGCATTATAAAGGGTAGGTGTTATAAATCTAGTCCAATTGAATAGAAATAGTTCTCCACGTGTTTTTAAAGTTAACAAATATGTGAATTCCTGTCTCCCTTTCTCTGTAGCCTATTCAGCACATGTATTTTTACATGCACATATAGAATCCTACCTGGTATCCCACGTATATTCTTGTGAGGTGGCTGACTTGGCAGATACAAATTGTGAGAAGAGATCACTCCTCCCAAACGCTGTTGGAACTGAAATTTCAACCTATGGGTGAGCTTCCTACTTGAAGAACATGATACAAAAATCCATGTTCAGTAAAATGAATATTTTTGGATCTGTGGATGACATATATTTCATGATGAATTTCGATTGGCATATATATTTCGGATTTTTAATGTCTGTGTTTGTGTTATTTTGTGTATACATATATATATATATATATATATATATATACACACACACACACACACACACACAAACTCTCCAGATTTTTCATAATATGAAATATATGTGTCTTATGATACATTCCCTAAATTCATTCATGTTCATATATGTGGATTTATAAACAACTTTTCACAAGATTATTCTCCGAAATATTTATCCACCTGAAATACATATTTTTTTCCTAGTACTGAAAACTAACTTCAGTGGATGGTGCATAGAAATCCTAATCTTTCTACAGTAACTGACCCAGTTTAACATCAATGCAAGTAGATTCCTATGGGACATGATGTGTATTTGGACGTTCATTTTTATTCAACACTGGTACCTTACTATTTCTTCAGCTGATGCACATCATAGGATATACATTTCCTCCTCAAGTTTAAAACTTTCTAGGCATTTGGTTCACTTTCAATCACTTCCTGCTTCACAACACATGTATTCCTCCATGTTTCTTGACTGGTTTGTTCATGAGACTTCATTCCAAACACGTGATTTTCCATTTCCATAATCACTTTTGAAGCAAAACTCACACACCCTTCATGGTAAACCATAACCCTAATATTGCCATTAGATGTATAACTGGTAGGAATGAATGATTGTGTATCAATATAAGATTTCCTATGTAGTTTCAGATATCAATTCAATCCATTATTTAAATTGGAAGCAGTTATATTATTTATTCACAGTATGGTCTATTCATGCATTATCTCTATATTCATAGACCCAGGGTTCACCTATTTGTACCCCCAAATACTAATTGATACGTCTTCAACATACTGCTCCCAGCAATGGTGGAAGTAATACTCATGTCACCTGATCTGCATATACATTTTATCACTGTGATATTCTGGACACAAAATGCAAAGGTCACACTTATGATTGTAGCAAAGCCTAATTGGAAAGTGAGCATGGATTCCTAAAAACTTCCTTCTCCAGGTTGCCTAATGCTCTCCAATGTCAATCCTATTGGTGACTACACATTTGTTTCTTCCTAAGATTACATATTCATCCTTAACCCTGTTGAAACTGTCTAATCCTATCACTTTGCCTGATTTCCTAATGTCTCTATTGATATCTGCTTTCCTACATATTTTTCCCCAGTTCATCATTGTGACTGACTCTTCACATGTGCTGACATTTACATTCACTCTCTAACCGATACCCTATTGCTAAAGAACTTTTGGTCCAAATTTTATACTCACTCTTCTTCCTAAACCTACCGACTAGCTTCCTAATCTTACCTACTATCCCTTTTTGACTGGATGTTCTCTTCTACATTCAATCATCCAAGGTACAAGGTCCTATGCCATTGTAGATCAATTGATCTGAGACATCTGTGCAGAATGTAATTCAAAGCTAAGTATCCCAATCAAGGGCCCAATGCCCTTCTGGCCTTCAAATCTTACTTAGATTTCTGTTTTCATACATATATTTCACCTATATATGATTACAAATATCGCAGGTTCCCAATACCATTCTACAACTAGCAGAATGATTCCTAACCCAAATCGAACATGTTCTTAACCCTAACCAGACACTGTTCCCTCAATCGAACTTTACAGAAGAGCAGGGACAGAGTTGGTCTTACAATACAGGAATGGAGGGGATCTTCCAGCTGCTGAGAACCTCAAAGGTCCATGCAGAAATGAACCCTGGAGAAGATGTAGGCAGCTATGAAGGACCTGAGAGAGCAAAAGTCATCTTCCATGGCAAACAACCTGGAAAGGATGAAAGGATGTGTCTGAATGAGCCTCTCTCTTCTTAATGTAGACAAGATGGACCAAAGCAGGCCTGTGTGGAGAGCTGTTCCTTGGTGCCTATGGTTGATATTCCATTCTAACTTGTGAAAGTGTCACAGGAAGCAGGGGCAGCCTCCATCTCATGGGACCCTTGCAAGCAACTGTTAGGACACAGTGGTTGCCGAGGCAGTGACCTCATTCAGTTCCTGAAGGAAGTGACCTCACCTCACTTCCTTGGTGATGGAACTCTCTGAACTTGGGATCCAGGAAGCCAGGCACCCAGAGGCACTCCCAGTCCCAGTCCCAGTGGGCTCACTTGTTTGGATTTACCAAGGACAGAGTCAGTCTTCCTTGGTACCTACTGATGTGAGGATGGCCAAATGCCAGGAAAGCACTGAAGTGGGCCTTGCCTGAGAAAGCAGGTAGTGGCTCACCGCTGGCTCCTGACAACTTCACAGAGTTGGCCTAGGAGGCCAGATCTGAGACAGGACAGGCCATTTCGGGGGAACATAGTATGGCCCAGCAGTCAGACGACACTCCGGGTAGTCACAGACCTACTTGGGGGAAGGAGGTGCCTTTGTGGGTGTGGGGGTGAGTTTGTGGATTTGTCTCATGTTCTGAGAATAGGTAGGAAAGGCGGTTTGTTTGGAGTGGACTGTTTCCAGTAAGTCTTTGGACAAGGCGAGTGTTTCTAAGTTTGTGTATCTCACTGTGTCCCTGGTTGTAGACATTAGAAAAGAGAATGCATCAATGGATGTGTCCTGTCCAGTAGAAAGTTTCCCAGTCTTCATCCTGCCCAATTTATGAGTGGACTGCGGCTTGCCTTATGGATGGGCAACACCTACTATCTTCCTAAGTTCCTGTTTTCTTCCTGAATTCTGGCCACTCTCCAGAATAGGCTCATGGTTTTGTGTCCAAGATATGTACCACCTCCAAGCTCTGTGACATGGCCATGTACTGGATAGCTGAAAGGAATGGTGAGCATCTCAGAAAACTCAGATATCAGTGGGACCAGTAAAGTCTCAGTGGAGAAAGCCTGCTTTGGGCCTTTTGCTTACCTATTGTTCTGTTGCCCTGAATGTCAGGAAGGCCTTTGCCTCAGGGCACCCCTTTGGGAAGCCTGAAGAAAACAGTTTTCAAATGGAAATGAATGGGCATCACCTGTGGCTCTTTGCTTCATTGCTTTGCAAAGGGATGTGTCTGAATCAGCCTCTTGGCCCTGTGTGAGGCTGTGGCTTAGATTGTCAGCACCTGATGGATTGAAGAAAGATCCCATGTGTGCATCCAAAGCCAAGATGGCAAAAACGCAGTCATTTTGCATGAAGTCTCTCGCCTTCCTCTGTAAGGTTCCTGACCTCCGTCAAGAGAGCATAGGGATCCTTTGGGTCAAATGAGTTCTTCAAAGCCCTGCAGAGGCTAGCCCATAGGCGCTTGGGTTTTCTCCTGACTCCAATTCACACAAAGAATCTATACCCCGCAGTCAGTAGGCCTCAAATTGGAGAAGCAGAGCAGTATTAAAGGCAGGCCTCTTTGATCACTCCTGGTGCACAGGAAGGCTGTCCAGGCCACCCTGATATTAGGCAAATGAGGGGCAAGGGAGCTTCTTGTGGACACTGTCTTGGGCTGAGTCCCTGATGGAAACCTCCAGCCAGAGGTTATGATGAGTGTGTATATGGAAGAAGATGAGGGCCATGTGGCAGTGTTTTGGTTTGAATTGTGGTCATTTGTGTGGCGGTTGGAAGAGATGACTGGGTCCACCTTGGCGTGAACTCTGGTGTGATTCCCCTTGGAGACTGAGTTCTGGAACTGACCTCAGAGAAGTATTGGCATAAATTGTGTTGAGATTTTAGTTGGCCACGCATGAGAGTCACCTTTGGAATCTGAGATCTAGGCCCAGGTTGGCTTTCCACAGAGCACTGGGAATCTCAGCCAGGATATCACATGATTTTATTCTTCCAGACCTGGCAGCCATTGTTGAGAGTCAAAACACACATGGACCTCACATTGTAGACCTCAATAGGCCTGGCTTCATGCGACCTTTTGGCCACTCTTTGGGAAGCCTTGTTTGTGAGAGTTCTCCAGAGCTTTCATTGAAATGAGCTTCCTCACCATTTAATGGTTCCTGAATGAATGGAAACCCACAGTGCCTCCAACTTCATCCTTTAAAAATGGCTAGATAAATATGATGAAATTTTTAAGTTCCCATGACCAGGTGGCACTGGAGAACCTTGGATGTCCTGTTGCTGATCAGGAGTGTACCAGATGGTGCCTTGATTGACTGGGTTTTATGAAAATGGTGTAGAACAGAGATGCCAGTAAGTTGGGGCCTGCTGAGTAGTGGGCCTAGAGAAGTGGTGTGCAGGAGTGTGATAAAACCTCTGTGGTAGGGCCATGTGGATGTGACATTGGGTTCCAAGTGGCTTGTGACTGACATGGTGCAGCCGACAGACACTTATATGTAAAGGCATCTTGTTATATGGAGAGGTTTCAGGGCAATGTTCAGAATCAGGTTGCTAGGGTCAAGGGGGCAAGCTCTGTGGGATAGAAGACTGGTTGGTGCATTCTCCTAGGACCCTGATCCACCACACGTGACAGAACTCCCTCCAGCACTGTGTCCCAGTTGAACTCCTTGTATTTCATGAAGCAAATACCAAACTCCCAGTGCAGCAGCAAGAAACACCACGAAAAGTAGAGGAGGACCAAATGGCTTCCCAGTCCACACGGGGAGACACTTAGCCTCCAGTGGCCACTGTGGACCTACAAAGAGAGAATTCAGCACTTCTGCCTCATGTTCATTGGAAAATCAGAAACCATGTCCTCCAGGTCACATAGATGCAGACCCAGCTTTGATGGTCTCACTACAAAGGAAGCTAAAGCTCCTGACAACAACATAGATTTCAAGTGCCCAACCTCAGAGGCAGTTTCTCACCAAGTCTTTAGGCCAGCAGAGCTCCATGTTTGAGGAGTGTTTATCCTGTCCCTTACTTATGGAAACTCCTCTACCACCTCCAAGTTTGTGAACTCCTGAGCATTTTCCATTCCACATATGCATTCACAGATTTTCTAACTCTCCCCCTCAAGTTGCTTCTTCCTTGGGGCGAAGGTCATGTCAAGGCATTGTTCTGGATGAGAGTGGGAAGATTTTTGTGTAGCACGTATTTGCATACACATTGGATTCATTTCCTATTTTCCATTTGAAATACTGATTCCCTGACACTAACCCATACCCTACTAGACTCTGACTATGAATCCTAATATGATGGAGAAAAATATCCCAAACAGAATAGTAATACAAGCAGTTCAGAGGAGGCATGGTGTATAGTTGCACTTGCCTTTTGCATTATAAAGGGTAGGTGTTATAAATCTAGTCCAATTGAATAGAAATAGTTCTCCATGTGTTTTTAAAGTTAACAAATATGTGAATTCCTGTCTCCCTTTCTCTGTAGCCTATTCAGCACATGTATTTTTACATGCACATATAGAATCCTACCTGGTATCCCACGTATATTCTTGTGAGGTGGCTGACTTGGCAGATACAAATTGTGAGAAGAGATCACTCCTCCCAAACGCTGTTGGAACTGAAATTTCAACCTATGGGTGAGCTTCCTACTTGAAGAACATGATACAAAAATCCATGTTCAGTAAAATGAATATTTTTGGATCTGTGGATGACATATATTTCATGATGAATTTCGATTGGCACATATATTTCGGATTTTTAATGTCTGTGTTTGTGTTATTTTGTGTATACATATATATATATATATATATATATATATACACACACACACACACACACACAAACTCTCCAGATTTTTCAAAATATGAAATATATGTGTCTTATGATACATTCCCTAAATTCATTCATGTTCATATATGTGGATTTATAAACAACTTTTCACAAGATTATTCTCCGAAATATTTATCCACCTGAAATACATATTTTTTTCCTAGTACTGAAAACTAACTTCAGTGGATGGTGCATAGAAATCCTAATCTTTCTACAGTAACTGACCCAGTTTAACATCAATGCAAGTAGATTCCTATGGGACATGATGTGTATTTGGACGTTCATTTTTATTCAACACTGGTACCTTACTATTTCTTCAGCTGATGCACATCATAGGATATACATTTCCTCCTCAAGTTTAAAACTTTCTAGGCATTTGGTTCACTTTCAATCACTTCCTGCTTCACAACACATGAATTCCTCCATGTTTCTTGACTGGTTTGTTCATGAGACTTCATTCCAAACACGTGATTTTCCATTTCCATAATCACTTTTGAAGCAAAACTCACACACCCTTCATGGTAAACCATAACCCTAATATTGCCATTAGATGTATAACTGGTAGGAATGAATGATTGTGTATCAATATAAGATTTCCTATGTAGTTTCAGATATCAATTCAATCCATTATTTAAATTGGAAGCAGTTATATTATTTATTCACAGTATGGTCTATTCATGCATTATCTCTATATTCATAGACCCAGGGTTCACCTATTTGTACCCCCAAATACTAATTGATACGTCTTCAACATACTGCTCCCAGCAATGGTGGAAGTAATACTCATGTCACCTGATCTGCATATACATTTTATCACTGTGATATTCTGGACACAAAATGCAAAGGTCACACTTATGATTGTAGCAAAGCCTAATTGGAAAGTGAGCATGGATTCCTAAAAACTTCCTTCTCCAGGTTGCCTAATGCTCTCCAATGTCAATCCTATTGGTGACTACACATTTGTTTCTTCCTAAGATTACATATTCATCCTCAACCCTGTTGAAACTGTCTAATCCTATCACTTTGCCTGATTTCCTAATGTCTCTATTGATATCTGCTTTCCTACATATTTTTCCCCAGTTCATCATTGTGACTGACTCTTCACATGTGCTGACATTTACATTCACTCTCTAACCGATACCCTATTGCTAAAGAACTTTTGGTCCAAATTTTATACTCACTCTTCTTCCTAAACCTACCGACTAGCTTCCTAATCTTACCTACTATCCCTTTTTGACTGGATGTTCTCTCCTACATTCAATCATCCAAGGTACAAGGTCCTATGCCATTGTAGATCAATTGATCTGAGACATCTGTGCAGAATGTAATTCAAAGCTAAGTATCCCAATCAAGGGCCCAATGCCCTTCTGGCCTTCAAATCTTACTTAGATTTCTGTTTTCATACATATATTTCACCTATATATGATTACAAATATCGCAGGTTCCCAATACCATTCTACAACTAGCAGAATGATTCCTAACCCAAATCGAACATGTTCTTAACCCTAACCAGACACTGTTCCCTCAATCGAACTTTACAGAAGAGCAGGGACAGAGTTGGTCTTACAATACAGGAATGGAGGGGATCTTCCAGCTGCTGAGAACCTCAAAGTTCCATGCAGAAATGAACCCTGGAGAAGATGTAGGCAGCTATGAAGGACCTGAGAGAGCAAAAGTCATCTTCCATGGCAAACAACCTGGTCAGGATGAAGGGATGTGTCTGAATGAACCTGTCTCTTCTTAATGTAGACAAGATGGACCAAAGCAGGCCTGTGTGGAGAGCTGTTCCTTGGTGCCTATGGTTGATATTCCATTCTAACTTGTGAAAGTGTCACAGGACGCAGGGACAGCCTCCATCTCATGGGACCCTTGCAAGCAACTGTTAGGACACAGTGGTTGCCGAGGCAGTGACCTCATTCAGTTCCTGAAGGAAGTGACCTCACCTCACTTCCTTGGTGATGGAACTCTCTGAACTTGGGATCCAGGAAGCCAGGCACCCAGAGGCAGTCCCAGTCCCAGTCCCAGTGGGCTCACTTGTTTGGATTTACCAAGGACAGAGTCAGTCTTCCTTGGTACCTACTGATGTGAGGATGGCCAAATGCCAGGAAAGCACTGAAGAGGGCCTTGCCTGAGAAAGCAGGTAGTGGCTCACCGCTGGCTCCTGACAACTTCACAGAGTTGGCCAAGGAGGCCAGATCTGAGACAGGACAGGCCATTTCGGGGGAACATAGTATGGCCCAGCAGTCAGACGACACTCCGGATAGTCACAGACCTACTTGGGGCAAGGAGGTGCCTTTGTGGGTGTGGGGGTGAGTTTGTGGATTTGTCTCATGTTCTGAGAATAGGTAGGAAAGGCGGTTTGTTTGTTTGGAGTGGACTGTTTCCAGTAAGTCTTTGGACAAGGCGAGTGTTTCTAAGTTTGTGTATCTCACTGTGTCCCTGGTTGTAGACATTAGAAAAGAGAATGCATCAATGGATGTGTCCTGTCTAGTAGAAAGCTTCCCAGTCTTCATCCTGCCCAATTTATGAGTGGACTGTGGCTTGCCTTATGGATGGGCAACACCTACTATCTTCCTAAGTTCCTGTTTTCTTCCTGAATTCTGGCCACTCTCCAGAATAGGCTCATGGTTTTGTGTCCAAGATATGTACCACCTCCAAGCTCTGTGACATGGCCATGTACTGGATAGCTGAAAGGAATGGTGAGCATCTCAGAAAACTCAGATATCAGTGGGACCAGTAAAGTCTCAGTGGAGAAAGCCTGCTTTGGGCCTTTTGCTTACCTATTGTTCTGTTGCCCTGAATGTCAGGAAGGCCTTTGCCTCAGGGCACCCCTTTGGGAAGCCTGAAGAAAACAGTTTTCAAATGGAAATGAATGGGCATCACCTGTGGCTCTTTGCTTCATTGCTTTGCAAAGGGATGTGTCTGAATCAGCCTCTTGGCCCTGTGTGAGGCTGTGGCTTAGATTGTCAGCACCTGATGGATTGAAGAAAGATCCCATGTGTGCATGCAAAGCCAAGATGGCAAAAACGCAGTCATTTTGCATGAAGTCTCTCGCCTTCCTCTGTAAGGTTCCTGACCTCCGTCAAGAGAGCATAGGGATCCTTTGGGTCAAATGAGTTCTTCAAAGCCCTGCAGAGGCTAGCCCATAGGCGCTTGGGTTTTCTCCTGACTCCAATTCACACAAAGAATCTATACCCCGCAGTCAGTAGGCCTCAAATTGGAGAAGCAGAGCAGTATTAAAGGCAGGCCTGTTTGATCACTCCTGGTGCACAGGAAGGCTGTCCAGGCCACCCTGATATTAGGCAAATGAGGGGCAAGGGAGCTTCTTGTGGACACTGTCTTGGGCTGAGCCCCTGATGGAAACCTCCAGCCAGAGGTTATGATGAGTGTGTATATGGAAGAAGATGAGGGCCATGTGGCAGTGTTTTGGTTTGAATTGTGGTCATTTGTGTGGTGGTTGGAAGAGATGACTGGGTCCACCTTGGCGTGAACTCTGGTGTGATTCCCCTTGGAGACTGAGCTCTGGAACTGACCTCAGAGAAGTATTGCCATGAATTGTGTTGAGATTTTAGGAGGCCACGCATGAGAGTCACCCTTGGAATCTGAGATCTAGGCCCAGGTTGGCTTTCCACAGAGCACTGGGAATCTCAGCCAGGATATCCCATGATTTTATTCTTCCAGACCTGGCAGCCATCATTGAGAGTCAAAACACACATGGACCTCACATTGTAGACCTCAATGGGCCTGGCTTCATGCGACCTTTTGGCCACTCTTTGGGAAGCCTTGTTTGTGAGAGTTCTCCAGAGCTTTCATTGAAATGAGCTTCCTCACCATTTAATGGTTCCTGAATGAATGGAAACCCACAGTGCCTCCAACTTCATCCTTTAAAAATGGCTAGATAAATACCATGAAATTTTTCAGTTCCCATGACCAGGTGGCACTGGAGAACCTTTGGATGTCCTGTTGCTGATCAGGAGTGTACCAGACGGTGCCTTGATTGACTGGGTTTTATGAAAATGGTGTAGAACAGAGATGCCAGTAAGTTGGGGCCTGCTGAGTAGTGGGCCTAGAGAAGTGGTGTGCAGGAGTGTGATAAAACATCTGTGGTAGGGCCATGTGGATCTGACATTGGCTTCCAAATGGCTTGTGAATGACATGGTGCAGCCGGCAGACACTTATAAGTAAAGGCATCTTGTTATATGGAGAGGTTTCAGGGCAATGTTCAGAATCAGGTTGCTAGGGTCAAGGGGGCAAGCTCTGTGGGATAGAAGACTGGTTGGTGCATTCTCCTAGGACCCTGATCCACCACACGTGACAGAACTCCCTCCAGCACTGTGTCCCAGTTGAACTCCTTGTATTTCATGAAGCAAATACCAAACTCCCAGTGCAGCAGCAAGAAACACCACGAAAAGTAGAGGAGGACCAAATGGCTTCACAGTCCACACGGGGAGACACTTAGCCTCCAGTGGCCACTGTGGAACTACAAAGAGAGAATTCAGCACTTCTGCCTCATGTTCATTGGAAAATCAGAAACCATGTCCTCCAGGTCACATAGATGCAGACCCAGCTTTGATGGTCTCACTACAAAGGAAGCTAAAGCTCCTGACAACAACATAGATTTCAATTGCCCAACCTCAGAGGCAGTTTCTCACCAAGTCTTTAGGCCAGCAGAGCTCCATGTTTGAGGAGTGTTTATCCTGTCCCTTACTTATGGAAACTCCTCTACCACCTCCTAGGTTGTGAACTCCTGAGCATTTTCCATTCAACATATGTATTCACAGATTTTCTAACTCTTCCCCTCGAGTTGCTTCTTCCTTGGGGCGAAGGTCATGTCAAGGCATTGTTCTGGATGAGAGTGGGAAGATTTTTCTGTAGCACGTATTTGCATACACATTGGATTCATTTCCTATTTTCCATTTGAAATACTGATTCCCTGACACTAACCCATACCCTACTAGGCTCTGACTATGAATCCTAATATGATGGAGAGAAATAACCCAAATAGAATAGTAATACAAGCAGTTCAGAGGAGGCATGGTGTATAGTTGCACTTGCCTTTTGCATTATAAAGGGTAGGTGTTATAAATCCAGTCCAATTGAATAGAAATAGTTCTCCATGTGTTTTTAAAGTTAACAAAGATGTGAATTCCTGTCTCCCTTTCTCTGTAGCCTATTCAGCACATGTATTTTTACATGCACATATAGAATCCTACCTGGTATCCCACGTATATTCTTGTGAGGTGGCTGACTTGGCAGATACAAATTGTGAGAAGAGATCACTCCTCCCAAACGCTGTTGGAACTGAAATTTCAACCTATGGGTGAGCTTCCTACTTGAAGAACATGATACAAAAATCCATGTTCAGTAAAATGAATATTTTTGGATCTGTGGATGACATATATTTCATGATGAATTTCGATTGGCATATATATTTCAAATTTTTAATGTCTGTGTTTGTGTTTTCTGTGTGTGTGTATATATGTATATATATATACATATATATACACACACACACACAAACTCTCCAGATTTTTCAAAATATGAAATATATGTGTCTTATGATACATTCCCTAAATTCATTCATGTTCATATATGTGGATTTATAATCAACTTTTCACAAGATTATTCTCAGAAATATTTATCCACCTGAAATACATATTTTTTTCCTAGTACTGAAAACTAACTTCAGTGGATGGTGCATAGAAATCCTAATCTTTCTACAGTAACTGACCCAGTTTAACATCAATGCAAGTAGATTCCTATGGGACATGATGTGTATTTGGACGTTCATTTTTATTCAACACTGGTACCTTACTATTTCTTCAGCTGATGCACATCATAGGATATACATTTCCTCCTCAAGTTTAAAAATTCCTAGGCATTTGGTTCACTTTCAATCACTTCCTGCTTCACAACACATGTATTCCTCCATGTTTCTTGACTGGTTTGTTCATGAGACTTCATTCCAAACACGTGATTTTCCATTTCCATAATCACTTTTGAAGCAAAACTCACACACCCTTCATGGTAAACCATAACCCTAATATTGCCATTAGATGTATAACTGGTAGGAATGAATGATTGTGTATCAATATAAGATTTCCTATGTAGTTTCAGATATCAATTCAATCCATTATTTAAATTGGAAGCAGTTATATTATTTATTCACAGTATGGTCTATTCATGCATTATCTCTATATTCATAGACCCAGGGTTCACCTATTTGTACCCCCAAATACTAATTGATACGTCTTCAACATACTGCTCCCAGCAATGGTGGAAGTAATACTCATGTCACCTGATCTGCATATACATTTTATCACTGTGATATTCTGGACACAAAATGCAAAGGTCACACTTATGATTGTAGCAAAGCCTAATTGGAAAGTGAGCATGGATTCCTAAAAACTTCCTTCTCCAGGTTGCCTAATGCTCTCCAATGTCAATCCTATTGGTGACTACACATTTGTTTCTTCCTAAGATTACATATTCATCCTCAACCCTGTTGAAACTGTCTAATCCTATCACTTTGCCTGATTTCCTAATGTCTCTATTGATATCTGCTTTCCTACATATTTTTCCCCAGTTCATCATTGTGACTGACTCTTCACATGTGCTGACATTTACATTCACTCTCTAACCGATACCCTATTGCTAAAGAACTTTTGGTCCAAATTTTATACTCACTCTTCTTCCTAAACCTACCGACTAGCTTCCTAATCTTACCTACTATCCCTTTTTCACTGGATGTTCTCTCCTACATTCAATCATCCAAGGTACAAGGTCCTATGCCATTGTAGATCAATTGATCTGAGACATCTGTGCAGAATGTAATTCAAAGCTAAGTATCCCAATCAAGGGCCCAATGCCCTTCTGGCCTTCAAATCTTACTTAGATTTCTGTTTTCATACATAGATTTCACCTATATATGATTACAAATATCGCAGGTTCCCAATACCATTCTACAACTAGCAGAATGATTCCTAACCCAAATCGAACATGTTCTTAACCCTAACCAGACACTGTTCCCTCAATCGAACTTTACAGAAGAGCAGGGACAGAGTTGGTCTTACAATACAGGAATGGAGGGGATCTTCCACCTGCTGAGAACCTCAAAGGTCCATGCAGAAATGAACCCTGGAGAAGATGTAGGCAGCTATGAAGGACCTGAGAGAGCAAAAGTCATCTTCCATGGCAAACAACCTGGTCAGGATGAAGGGATGTGTCTGAATGAGCCTGTCTCTTCTTAATGTAGACAAGATGGACCAAAGCAGGCCTATGTGGAGAGCTGTTCCTTGGTGCCTATGGTTGATATTCCATTCTAACTTGTGAAAGTGTCACAGGACGCAGGGACAGCCTCCATCTCATGGGACCCTTGCAAGCAACTGTTAGGACACAGTGGTTGCCGAGGCAGTGACCTCATTCAGTTCCTGAAGGAAGTGACCTCACCTCACTTCCTTGGTGATGGAACTCTCTGAACTTGGGATCCAGGAAGCCAGGCACCCAGAGGCACTCCCAGTCCCAGTCCCAGTGGGCTCACTTGTTTGGATTTACCAAGGACAGAGTCAGTCTTCCTTGGTACCTACTGATGTGAGGATGGCCAAATGCCAGGAAAGCACTGAAGAGGGCCTTGCCTGAGAAAGCAGGTAGTGGCTCACCGCTGGCTCCTGACAACTTCACAGAGTTGGCCAAGGAGGCCAGATCTGAGACAGGACAGGCCATTTCGGGGGAACATAGTATGGCCCAGCAGTCAGACGACACTCCGGATAGTCACAGACCTACTTGGGGCAAGGAGGTGCCTTTGTGGGTGTGGGGGTGAGTTTGTGGATTTGTCTCATGTTCTGAGAATAGGTAGGAAAGGCGGTTTGTTTGTTTGGAGTGGACTGTTTCCAGTAAGTCTTTGGACAAGGCGAGTGTTTCTAAGTTTGTGTATCTCACTGTGTCCCTGGTTGTAGACATTAGAAAAGAGAATGCATCAATGGATGTGTCCTGTCTAGTAGAAAGCTTCCCAGTCTTCATCCTGCCCAATTTATGAGTGGACTGTGGCTTGCCTTATGGATGGGCAACACCTACTATCTTCCTAAGTTCCTGTTTTCTTCCTGAATTCTGGCCACTCTCCAGAATAGGCTCATGGTTTTGTGTCCAAGATATGTACCACCTCCAAGCTCTGTGACATGGCCATGTACTGGATAGCTGAAAGGAATGTTGAGCATCTCAGAAAACTCAGATATCAGTGGGACCAGTAAAGTCTCAGTGGAGAAAGCCTGCTTTGGGCCTTTTGCTTACCTATTGTTCTGTTGCCCTGAATGTCAGGAAGGCCTTTGCCTCAGGGCACCCCTTTGGGAAGCCTGAAGAAAACAGTTTTCAAATGGAAATGAATGGGCATCACCTGTGGCTCTTTGCTTCATTGCTTTGCAAAGGGATGTGTCTGAATCAGCCTCTTGGCCCTGTGTGAGGCTGTGGCTTAGATTGTCAGCACCTGATGGATTGAAGAAAGATCCCATGTGTGCATGCAAAGCCAAGATGGCAAAAACGCAGTCATTTTGCATGAAGTCTCTCGCCTTCCTCTGTAAGGTTCCTGACCTCCGTCAAGAGAGCATAGGGATCCTTTGGGTCAAATGAGTTCTTCAAAGCCCTGCAGAGGCTAGCCCATAGGCGCTTGGGTTTTCTCCTGACTCCAATTCACACAAAGAATCTATACCCCGCAGTCAGTAGGCCTCAAATTGGAGAAGCAGAGCAGTATTAAAGGCAGGCCTCTTTGATCACTCCTGGTGCACAGGAAGGCTGTCCAGGCCACCCTGATATTAGGCAAATGAGGGGCAAGGGAGCTTCTTGTGGACACTGTCTTGGGCTGAGCCCCTGATGGAAACCTCCAGCCAGAGGTTATGATGAGTGTGTATATGGAAGAAGATGAGGGCCATGTGGCAGTGTTTTGGTTTGAATTGTGGTCATTTGTGTGGCGGTTGGAAGAGATGACTGGGTCCACCTTGGCGTGAACTCTGGTGTGATTCCCCTTGGAGAATGAGCTCTGGAACTGACCTCAGAGAAGTATTGCCATGAATTGTGTTGAGATTTTAGGAGGCCACGCATGAGAGTCACCCTTGGAATCTGAGATCTAGGCCCAGGTTGGCTTTCCACAGAGCACTGGGAATCTCAGCCAGGATATCCCATGATTTTATTCTTCCAGACCTGGCAGCCATCGTTGAGAGTCAAAACACACATGGACCTCACATTGTAGACCTCAATGGGCCTGGCTTCATGCGACCTTTTGGCCACTCTTTGGGAAGCCTTGTTTGTGAGAGTTCTCCAGACCTTTCATTGAAATGAGCTTCCTCACCATTTAATGGTTCCTGAATGAATGGAAACCCACAATGCCTCCAACTTCATCCTTTAAAAATGGCTAGATAAATACCATGAAATTTTTCAGTTCCCATGTCCAGGTGGCACTGGAGAACCTTTGGATGTCCTGTTGCTGATCAGGAGTGTACCAGACGGTGCCTTGATTGACTGGGTTTTATGAAAATGGTGTAGAACAGAGATGCCAGTAAGTTGGGGCCTGCTGAGTAGTGGGCCTAGAGAAGTGGTGTGCAGGAGTGTGATAAAACATCTGTGGTAGGGCCATGTGGATCTGACATTGGCTTCCAAATGGCTTGTGAATGACATGGTGCAGCCGGCAGACACTTATAAGTAAAGGCATCTTGTTATATGGAGAGGTTTCAGGGCAATGTTCAGAATCAGGTTGCTAGGGTCAAGGGGGCAAGCTCTGTGGGATAGAAGACTGGTTGGTGCATTCTCCTAGGACCCTGATCCACCACACGTGACAGAACTCCCTCCAGCACTGTGTCCCAGTTGAACTCCTTGTATTTCATGAAGCAAATACCAAACTCCCAGTGCAGCAGCAAGAAACACCACGAAAAGTAGAGGAGGACCAAATGGCTTCACAGTCCACACGGGGAGACACTTAGCCTCCAGTGGCCACTGTGGAACTACAAAGAGAGAATTCAGCACTTCTGCCTCATGTTCATTGGAAAATCAGAAACCATGTCCTCCAGGTCACATAGATGCAGACCCAGCTTTGATGGTCTCACTACAAAGGAAGCTAAAGCTCCTGACAACAACATAGATTTCAATTGCCCAACCTCAGAGGCAGTTTCTCACCAAGTCTTTAGGCCAGCAGAGCTCCATGTTTGAGGAGTGTTTATCCTGTCCCTTACTTATGGAAACTCCTCTACCACCTCCTAGGTTGTGAACTCCTGAGCATTTTCCATTCAACATATGTATTCACAGATTTTCTAACTCTTCCCCTCGAGTTGCTTCTTCCTTGGGGCGAAGGTCATGTCAAGGCATTGTTCTGGATGAGAGTGGGAAGATTTTTCTGTAGCACGTATTTGCATACACATTGGATTCATTTCCTATTTTCCATTTGAAATACTGATTCCCTGACACTAACCCATACCCTACTAGGCTCTGACTATGAATCCTAATATGATGGAGAGAAATAACCCAAATAGAATAGTAATACAAGCAGTTCAGAGGAGGCATGGTGTATAGTTGCACTTGCCTTTTGCATTATAAAGGGTAGGTGTTATAAATCCAGTCCAATTGAATAGAAATAGTTCTCCATGTGTTTTTAAAGTTAACAAAGATGTGAATTCCTGTCTCCCTTTCTCTGTAGCCTATTCAGCACATGTATTTTTACATGCACATATAGAATCCTACCTGGTATCCCACGTATATTCTTGTGAGGTGGCTGACTTGGCAGATACAAATTGTGAGAAGAGATCACTCCTCCCAAACGCTGTTGGAACTGAAATTTCAACCTATGGGTGAGCTTCCTACTTGAAGAACATGATACAAAAATCCATGTTCAGTAAAATGAATATTTTTGGATCTGTGGATGACATATATTTCATGATGAATTTCGATTGGCATATATATTTCAAATTTTTAATGTCTGTGTTTGTGTTTTCTGTGTGTGTGTATATATGTATATATATATACATATATATACACACACACACACAAACTCTCCAGATTTTTCAAAATATGAAATATATGTGTCTTATGATACATTCCCTAAATTCATTCATGTTCATATATGTGGATTTATAATCAACTTTTCACAAGATTATTCTCAGAAATATTTATCCACCTGAAATACATATTTTTTTCCTAGTACTGAAAACTAACTTCAGTGGATGGTGCATAGAAATCCTAATCTTTCTACAGTAACTGACCCAGTTTAACATCAATGCAAGTAGATTCCTATGGGACATGATGTGTATTTGGACGTTCATTTTTATTCAACACTGGTACCTTACTATTTCTTCAGCTGATGCACATCATAGGATATACATTTCCTCCTCAAGTTTAAAAATTCCTAGGCATTTGGTTCACTTTCAATCACTTCCTGCTTCACAACACATGTATTCCTCCATGTTTCTTGACTGGTTTGTTCATGAGACTTCATTCCAAACACGTGATTTTCCATTTCCATAATCACTTTTGAAGCAAAACTCACACACCCTTCATGGTAAACCATAACCCTAATATTGCCATTAGATGTATAACTGGTAGGAATGAATGATTGTGTATCAATATAAGATTTCCTATGTAGTTTCAGATATCAATTCAATCCATTATTTAAATTGGAAGCAGTTATATTATTTATTCACAGTATGGTCTATTCATGCATTATCTCTATATTCATAGACCCAGGGTTCACCTATTTGTACCCCCAAATACTAATTGATACGTCTTCAACATACTGCTCCCAGCAATGGTGGAAGTAATACTCATGTCACCTGATCTGCATATACATTTTATCACTGTGATATTCTGGACACAAAATGCAAAGGTCACACTTATGTTTGTAGCAAAGCCTAATTGGAAAGTGAGCATGGATTCCTAAAAACTTCCTTCTCCAGGTTGCCTAATGCTCTCCAATGTCAATCCTATTGGTGACTACACATTTGTTTCTTCCTAAGATTACATATTCATCCTCAACCCTGTTGAAACTGTCTAATCCTATCACTTTGCCTGATTTCCTAATGTCTCTATTGATATCTGCTTTCCTACATATTTTTCCCCAGTTCATCATTGTGACTGACTCTTCACATGTGCTGACATTTACATTCACTCTCTAACCGATACCCTATTGCTAAAGAACTTTTGGTCCAAATTTTATACTCACTCTTCTTCCTAAACCTACCGACTAGCTTCCTAATCTTACCTACTATCCCTTTTTGACTGGATGTTCTCTCCTACATTCAATCATCCAAGGTACAAGGTCCTATGCCATTGTAGATCAATTGATCTGAGACATCTGTGCAGAATGTAATTCAAAGCTAAGTATCCCAATCAAGGGCCCAATGCCCTTCTGGCCTTCAAATCTTACTTAGATTTCTGTTTTCATACATAGATTTCACCTATATATGATTACAAATATCGCAGGTTCCCAATACCATTCTACAACTAGCAGAATGATTCCTAACCCAAATCGAACATGTTCTTAACCCTAACCAGACACTGTTCCCTCAATCGAACTTTACAGAAGAGCAGGGACAGAGTTGGTCTTACAATACAGGAATGGAGGGGATCTTCCAGCTGCTGAGAACCTCAAAGTTCCATGCAGAAATGAACCCTGGAGAAGATGTAGGCAGCTATGAAGGACCTGAGAGAGCAAAAGTCATCTTCCATGGCAAACAACCTGGTCAGGATGAAGGGATGTGTCTGAATGAACCTGTCTCTTCTTAATGTAGACAAGATGGACCAAAGCAGGCCTGTGTGGAGAGCTGTTCCTTGGTGCCTATGGTTGATATTCCATTCTAACTTGTGAAAGTGTCACAGGACGCAGGGACAGCCTCCATCTCATGGGACCCTTGCAAGCAACTGTTAGGACACAGTGGTTGCCGAGGCAGTGACCTCATTCAGTTCCTGAAGGAAGTGACCTCACCTCACTTCCTTGGTGATGGAACTCTCTGAACTTGGGATCCAGGAAGCCAGGCACCCAGAGGCACTCCCAGTCCCAGTCCCAGTGGGCTCACTTGTTTGGATTTACCAAGGACAGAGTCAGTCTTCCTTGGTACCTACTGATGTGAGGATGGCCAAATGCCAGGAAAGCACTGAAGAGGGCCTTGCCTGAGAAAGCAGGTAGTGGCTCACCGCTGGCTCCTGACAACTTCACAGAGTTGGCCAAGGAGGCCAGATCTGAGACAGGACAGGCCATTTCGGGGGAACATAGTATGGCCCAGCAGTCAGACGACACTCCGGATAGTCACAGACCTACTTGGGGGAAGGAGGTGCCTTTGTGGGTGTGGGGGTGAGTTTGTGGATTTGTCTCATGTTCTGAGAATAGGTAGGAAAGGCGGTTTGTTTGTTTGGAGTGGACTGTTTCCAGTAAGTCTTTGGACAAGGCGAGTGTTTCTAAGTTTGTGTATCTCACTGTGTCCCTGGTTGTAGACATTAGAAAAGAGAATGCATCAATGGATGTGTCCTGTCTAGTAGAAAGCTTCCCAGTCTTCATCCTGCCCAATTTATGAGTGGACTGTGGCTTGCCTTATGGATGGGCAACACCTACTATCTTCCTAAGTTCCTGTTTTCTTCCTGAATTCTGGCCACTCTCCAGAATAGGCTCATGGTTTTGTGTCCAAGATATGTACCACCTCCAAGCTCTGTGACATGGCCATGTACTGGATAGCTGAAAGGAATGGTGAGCATCTCAGAAAACTCAGATATCAGTGGGACCAGTAAAGTCTCAGTGGAGAAAGCCTGCTTCGGGCCTTTTGCTTACCTATTGTTCTGTTGCCCTGAATGTCAGGAAGGCCTTTGCCTCAGGGCACCCCTTTGGGAAGCCTGAAGAAAACAGTTTTCAAATGGAAATGAATGGGCATCACCTGTGGCTCTTTGCTTCATTGCTTTGCAAAGGGATGTGTCTGAATCAGCCTCTTGGCCCTGTGTGAGGCTGTGGCTTAGATTGTCAGCACCTGATGGATTGAAGAAAGATCCCATGTGTGCATCCAAAGCCAAGATGGCAAAAACGCAGTCATTTTGCATGAAGTCTCTCGCCTTCCTCTGTAAGGTTCCTGACCTCCGTCAAGAGAGCATAGGGATCCTTTGGGTCAAATGAGTTCTTCAAAGCCCTGCAGAGGCTAGCCCATAGGCGCTTGGGTTTTCTCCTGACTCCAATTCACACAAAGAATCTATACCCCGCAGTCAGTAGGCCTCAAATTGGAGAAGCAGAGCAGTATTAAAGGCAGGCCTCTTTGATCACTCCTGGTGCACAGGAAGGCTGTCCAGGCCACCCTGATATTAGGCAAATGAGGGGCAAGGGAGCTTCTTGTGGACACTGTCTTGGGCTGAGCCCCTGATGGAAACCTCCAGCCAGAGGTTATGATGAGTGTGTATATGGAAGAAGATGAGGGCCATGTGGCAGTGTTTTGGTTTGAATTGTGGTCATTTGTGTGGCGGTTGGAAGAGATGACTGGGTCCACCTTGGCGTGAACTCTGGTGTGATTCCCCTTGGAGAATGAGCTCTGGAACTGACCTCAGAGAAGTATTGCCATGAATTGTGTTGAGATTTTAGGAGGCCACGCATGAGAGTCACCCTTGGAATCTGAGATCTAGGCCCAGGTTGGCTTTCCACAGAGCACTGGGAATCTCAGCCAGGATATCCCATGATTTTATTCTTCCAGACCTGGCAGCCATCGTTGAGAGTCAAAACACACATGGACCTCACATTGTAGACCTCAATGGGCCTGGCTTCATGCGACCTTTTGGCCACTCTTTGGGAAGCCTTGTTTGTGAGAGTTCTCCAGACCTTTCATTGAAATGAGCTTCCTCACCATTTAATGGTTCCTGAATGAATGGAAACCCACAATGCCTCCAACTTCATCCTTTAAAAATGGCTAGATAAATACCATGAAATTTTTCAGTTCCCATGTCCAGGTGGCACTGGAGAACCTTTGGATGTCCTGTTGCTGATCAGGAGTGTACCAGACGGTGCCTTGATTGACTGGGTTTTATGAAAATGGTGTAGAACAGAGATGCCAGTAAGTTGGGGCCTGCTGAGTAGTGGGCCTAGAGAAGTGGTGTGCAGGAGTGTGATAAAACATCTGTGGTAGGGCCATGTGGATCTGACATTGGCTTCCAAATGGCTTGTGAATGACATGGTGCAGCCGGCAGACACTTATAAGTAAAGGCATCTTGTTATATGGAGAGGTTTCAGGGCAATGTTCAGAATCAGGTTGCTAGGGTCAAGGGGGCAAGCTCTGTGGGATAGAAGACTGGTTGGTGCATTCTCCTAGGACCCTGATCCACCACACGTGACAGAACTCCCTCCAGCACTGTGTCCCAGTTGAACTCCTTGTATTTCATGAAGCAAATACCAAACTCCCAGTGCAGCAGCAAGAAACACCACGAAAAGTAGAGGAGGACCAAATGGCTTCACAGTCCACACGGGGAGACACTTAGCCTCCAGTGGCCACTGTGGAACTACAAAGAGAGAATTCAGCACTTCTGCCTCATGTTCATTGGAAAATCAGAAACCATGTCCTCCAGGTCACATAGATGCAGACCCAGCTTTGATGGTCTCACTACAAAGGAAGCTAAAGCTCCTGACAACAACATAGATTTCAATTGCCCAACCTCAGAGGCAGTTTCTCACCAAGTCTTTAGGCCAGCAGAGCTCCATGTTTGTGGAGTGTTTATCCTGTCCCTTACTTATGGAAACTCCTCTCCCACCTCCTAGGTTGTGAACTCCTGAGCATTTTCCATTCAACATATGTATTCACAGATTTTCTAACTCTTCCCCTCGAGTTGCTTCTTCCTTGGGGCGAAGGTCATGTCAAGGCATTGTTCTGGATGAGAGTGGGAAGATTTTTCTGTAGCACGTATTTGCATACACATTGGATTCATTTCCTATTTTCCATTTGAAATACTGATTCCCTGACACTAACCCATACCCTACTAGGCTCTGACTATGAATCCTAATATGATGGAGAGAAATAACCCAAATAGAATAGTAATACAAGCAGTTCAGAGGAGGCATGGTGTATAGTTGCACTTGCCTTTTGCATTATAAAGGGTAGGTGTTATAAATCCAGTCCAATTGAATAGAAATAGTTCTCCATGTGTTTTTAAAGTTAACAAAGATGTGAATTCCTGTCTCCCTTTCTCTGTAGCCTATTCAGCACATGTATTTTTACATGCACATATAGAATCCTACCTGGTATCCCACGTATATTCTTGTGAGGTGGCTGACTTGGCAGATACAAATTGTGAGAAGAGACCACTCCTCCCAAACGCTGTTGGAACTGAAATTTCAACCTATGGGTGAGCTTCCTACTTGAAGAACATGATACAAAAATCCATGTTCAGTAAAATGAATATTTTTGGATCTGTGGATGACATATATTTCATGATGAATTTCGATTGGCATATATATTTCAAATTTTTAATGTCTGTGTTTGTGTTTTCTGTGTGTGTGTATATATGTATATATATATACATATATATACACACACACACACAAACTCTCCAGATTTTTCAAAATATGAAATATATGTGTCTTATGATACATTCCCTAAATTCATTCATGTTCATATATGTGGATTTATAATCAACTTTTCACAAGATTATTCTCAGAAATATTTATCCACCTGAAATACATATTTTTTTCCTAGTACTGAAAACTAACTTCAGTGGATGGTGCATAGAAATCCTAATCTTTCTACAGTAACTGACCCAGTTTAACATCAATGCAAGTAGATTCCTATGGGACATGATGTGTATTTGGACGTTCATTTTTATTCAACACTGGTACCTTACTATTTCTTCAGCTGATGCACATCATAGGATATACATTTCCTCCTCAAGTTTAAAAATTCCTAGGCATTTGGTTCACTTTCAATCACTTCCTGCTTCACAACACATGTATTCCTCCATGTTTCTTGACTGGTTTGTTCATGAGACTTCATTCCAAACACGTGATTTTCCATTTCCATAATCACTTTTGAAGCAAAACTCACACACCCTTCATGGTAAACCATAACCCTAATATTGCCATTAGATGTATAACTGGTAGGAATGAATGATTGTGTATCAATATAAGATTTCCTATGTAGTTTCAGATATCAATTCAATCCATTATTTAAATTGGAAGCAGTTATATTATTTATTCACAGTATGGTCTATTCATGCATTATCTCTATATTCATAGACCCAGGGTTCACCTATTTGTACCCCCAAATACTAATTGATACGTCTTGAACATACTGCTCCCAGCAATGGTGGAAGTAATACTCATGTCACCTGATCTGCATATACATTTTATCACTGTGATATTCTGGACACAAAATGCAAAGGTCACACTTATGTTTGTAGCAAAGCCTAATTGGAAAGTGAGCATGGATTCCTAAAAACTTCCTTCTCCAGGTTGCCTAATGCTCTCCAATGTCAAATCCTATTGGTGACTACACATTTGTTTCTTCCTAAGATTACATATTCATCCTCAACCCTGTTGAAACTGTCTAATCCTATCACTTTGCCTGATTTCCTAATGTCTCTATTGATATCTGCTTTCCTACATATTTTTCCCCAGTTCATCATTGTGACTGACTCTTCACATGTGCTGACATTTACATTCACTCTCTAACCGATACCCTATTGCTAAAGAACTTTTTGGTCCAAATTTTATACTCACTCTTCTTCCTAAACTACCGACTAGCTTCCTAATCTTACCTACTATCCCTTTTTGACTGGATGTTCTCTCCTACATTCAATCATCCAAGGTACAAGGTCCTATGCCATTGTAGATCAATTGATCTGAGACATCTGTGCAGAATGTAATTCAAAGCTAAGTATCCCAATCAAGGGCCCAATGCCCTTCTGGCCTTCAATCTTACTTAGATTTCTGTTTTCATACATAGATTTCACCTATATATGATTACAAATATCGCAGGTTCCCAATACCATTCTACAACTAGCAGAATGATTCCTAACCCAAATCGAACATGTTCTTAACCCTAACCAGACACTGTTCCCTCAATCGAACTTTACAGAAGAGCAGGGACAGAGTTGGTCTTACAATACAGGAATGGAGGGGATCTTCCACCTGCTGAGAACCTCAAAGGTCCATGCAGAAATGAACCCTGGAGAAGATGTAGGCAGCTATGAAGGACCTGAGAGAGCAAAAGTCATCTTCCATGGCAAACAACCTGGTCAGGATGAAGGGATGTGTCTGAATGAACCTGTCTCTTCTTAATGTAGACAAGATGGACCAAAGCAGGCCTGTGTGGAGAGCTGTTCCTTGGTGCCTATGGTTGATATTCCATTCTAACTTGTGAAAGTGTCACAGGACGCAGGGACAGCCTCCATCTCATGGGACCCTTGCAAGCAACTGTTAGGACACAGTGGTTGCCGAGGCAGTGACCTCATTCAGTTCCTGAAGGAAGTGACCTCACCTCACTTCCTTGGTGATGGAACTCTCTGAACTTGGGATCCAGGAAGCCAGGCACCCAGAGGCACTCCCAGTCCCAGTCCCAGTGGGCTCACTTGTTTGGATTTACCAAGGGACAGAGTCAGTCTTCCTTGGTACCTACTGATGTGAGGATGGCCAAATGCCAGGAAAGCACTGAAGAGGGCCTTGCCTGAGAAAGCAGGTAGTGGCTCACCGCTGGCTCCTGACAACTTCACAGAGTTGGCCAAGGAGGCCAGATCTGAGACAGGACAGGCCATTTCGGGGGAACATAGTATGGCCCAGCAGTCAGACGACACTCCGGATAGTCACAGACCTACTTGGGGGAAGGAGGTGCCCTTTGTGGGTGTGGGGGTGAGTTTGTGGATTTGTCTCATGTTCTGAGAATAGGTAGGAAAGGCGGTTTGTTTGTTTGGAGTGGACTGTTTCCAGTAAGTCTTTGGACAAGGCGAGTGTTTCTAAGTTTGTGTATCTCACTGTGTCCCTGGTTGTAGACATTAGAAAGAGAATGCATCAATGGATGTGTCCTGTCTAGTAGAAAGCTTCCCAGTCTTCATCCTGCCCAATTTATGAGTGGACTGTGGCTTGCCTTATGGATGGGCAACACCTACTATCTTCCTAAGTTCCTGTTTTCTTCCTGAATTCTGGCCACTCTCCAGAATAGGCTCATGGTTTTGTGTCCAAGATATGTACCACCTCCAAGCTCTGTGACATGGCCATGTACTGGATAGCTGAAAGGAATGGTGAGCATCTCAGAAAACTCAGATATCAGTGGGACCAGTAAAGTCTCAGTGGAGAAAGCCTGCTTTGGGCCTTTTGGCTTACCTATTGTTTCTGTTGCCCTGAATGTCAGGAAGGCCTTTGCCTCAGGGCACCCCTTTGGGAAGCCTGAAGAAAACAGTTTTCAAATGGAAATGAATGGGCATCACCTGTGGCTCTTTGCTTCATTGCTTTGCAAAGGGATGTGTCTGAATCAGCCTCTTGGCCCTGTGTGAGGCTGTGGCTTAGATTGTCAGCACCTGATGGATTGAAGAAAGATCCCATGTGTGCATCCAAAGCCAAGATGGCAAAAACGCAGTCATTTTGCATGAAGTCTCTCGCCTTCCTCTGTAAGGTTCCTGACCTCCGTCAAGAGAGCATAGGGATCCTTTGGGTCAAATGAGTTCTTCAAAGCCCTGCAGAGGCTAGCCCATAGGCGCTTGGGTTTTCTCCTGACTCCAATTCACACAAAGAATCTATACCCCGCAGTCAGTAGGCTCAAATTGGAGAAGCAGAGCAGTATTAAAGGCAGGCCTCTTTGATCACTCCTGGTGCACAGGAAGGCTGTCCAGGCCACCCTGATATTAGGCAAATGAGGGGCAAGGGAGCTTCTTGTGGACACTGTCTTGGGCTGAGCCCCTGATGGAAACCTCCAGCCAGAGGTTATGATGAGTGTGTATATGGAAGAAGATGAGGGCCATGTGGCAGTGTTTTGGTTGGAATTGTGGTCATTTGTGTGGCGGTTGGAAGAGATGACTGGGTCCACCTTGGCGTGAACTCTGGTGTGATTCCCCTTGGAGACTGAGCTCTGGAACTGACCTCAGAGAAGTATTGCCATGAATTGTGTTGAGATTTTAGGAGGCCACGCATGAGAGTCACCCTTGGAATCTGAGATCTAGGCCCAGGTTGGCTTTCCACAGAGCACTGGGAATCTCAGCCAGGATATCCCATGATTTTATTCTTCCAGACCTGGCAGCCATCGTTGAGAGTCAAAACACACATGGACCTCACATTGTAGACCTCAATGGGCCTGGCTTCATGCGACCTTTTGGCCACTCTTTGGGAAGCCTTGTTTGTGAGAGTTCTCCAGAGCTTTCATTGAAATGAGCTTCCTCACCATTTAATGGTTCCTGAATGAATGGAAACCCACAGTGCCTCCAACTTCATCCTTTAAAAATGGCTAGATAAATACCATGAAATTTTTCAGTTCCCATGACCAGGTGGCACTGGAGAACCTTTGGATGTCCTGTTGCTGATCAGGAGTGTACCAGACGGTGCCTTGATTGACTGGGTTTTATGAAAATGGTGTAGAACAGAGATGCCAGTAAGTTGGGGCCTGCTGAGTAGTGGGCCTAGAGAAGTGGTGTGCAGGAGTGTGATAAAACATCTGTGGTAGGGCCATGTGGATCTGACATTGGCTTCCAAATGGCTTGTGAATGACATGGTGCAGCCGGCAGACACTTATAAGTAAAGGCATCTTGTTATATGGAGAGGTTTCAGGGCAATGTTCAGAATCAGGTTGCTAGGGTCAAGGGGGCAAGCTCTGTGGGATAGAAGACTGGTTGGGTGCATTCTCCTAGGACCCTGATCCACCACACGTGACAGGAACTCCCTCCAGCACTGGTGTCCCAGTTGAACTCCTTGTATTTCATGAAGCAAATACCAAACTCCCAGTGCAGCAGCAAGAAACACCACGAAAAGTAGAGGAGGACCAAATGGCTTCACAGTCCACACGGGGAGACACTTAGCCTCCAGTGGCCACTGTGGAACTACAAAGAGAGAATTCAGCACTTCTGCCTCATGTTCATTTGGAAAATCAGAAACCATGTCCTCCAGGTCACATAGATGCAGACCCAGCTTTGATGGTCTCACTACAAAGGAAGCTAAAGCTCCTGACAACAACATAGATTTCAATTGCCCAACCTCAGAGGCAGTTTCTCACCAAGTCTTAGGCCAGCAGAGCTCCATGTTTGAGAGTGTTTATCCTGTCCCTTACTTATGGAAACTCCTCTACCACCTCCTAGGTTGTGAAACTCCTGAGGCATTTTCCATTCAACATATGTATTCACAGATTTATCTAACTCTTTCCCCCTCGAGTTGCTTGGCGAAGGTCATGTCAAGGCATTGTTCTGGATGAGAGTGGGAAGATTTTTCTGTAGCACGTATTTGCATACACATTGGATTCATTTCCTATTTTCCATTTGAAATACTGATTCCCTGACACTAACCCATACCCTACTAGGCTCTGACTATGAATCCTAATATGATGGAGAGAAATAACCCAAATAGAATAGTAATACAAGCAGTTCAGAGGAGGCATGGTGTATAGTTGCACTTGCCTTTTGCATTATAAAGGGTAGGTGTTATAAATCCAGTCCAATTGAATAGAAATAGTTCTCCATGTGTTTTTAAAGTTAACAAAGATGTGAATTCCTGTCTCCCTTTCTCTGTAGCCTATTCAGCACATGTATTTTTACATGCACATATAGAATCCTACCTGGTATCCCACGTATATTCTTGTGAGGTGGCTGACTTGGCAGATACAAATTGTGAGAAGAGATCACTCCTCCCAAACGCCTGTTGGAACTGAAATTTCAACCTATGGGTGAGCTTCCTACTTGAAGAACATGATACAAAAATCATGTTCAGTAAAATGAATATTTTTGGATCTGTGGATGACATATATTTCATGATGAATTTCGATTGGCATATATATTTCAAATTTTTAATGTCTGTGTTTGTGTTTTCTGTGTGTGTGTATATATGTATATATATATATACATATATATACACACACACACACAAACTCTCCAGATTTTTCAAAATATGAAATATATGTGTCTTATGATACATTCCCTAAATTCATTCATGTTCATATATGTGGATTTATAATCAACTTTTCACAAGATTATTCTCAGAAATATTTATCCACCTGAAATACATATTTTTTTCTAGTACTGAAAACTAACTTCAGTGGATGGTGCATAGAAATCCTAATCTTTCTACAGTAACTGACCCAGTTTAACATCAATGCAAGTAGATTCCTATGGGACATGATGTGTATTTGGACGTTCATTTTATTCAACACTGGTACCTTACTATTTCTTCAGCTGATGCACATCATAGGATATACATTTCCTCCTCAAGTTTAAAAATTCCTAGGCATTTGGTTCACTTTCAATCACTTCCTGCTTCACAACACATGTATTCCTCCATGTTTCTTGACTGGTTTGTTCATGAGACTTCATTCCAAACACGTGATTTTCCATTTCCATAATCACTTTGAAGCAAAAACTCACACACCCTTCATGGTAAACCATAACCCTTATATTGCCATTAGATGTATAACTGGTAGGAATGAATGATTGTGTATCAATATAAGATTTCCTATGTAGTTTCAGATATCAATTCAATCCATTATTTAAATTGGAAGCAGTTATATTATTTATTCACAGTATGGTCTATTCATGCATTATCTCTATATTCATAGACCAGGGTTCACCTATTTGTACCCCCAAATACTAATTGATACGTCTTCAACATACTGCTCCCAGCAATGGTGGAAGTAATACTCATGTCACCTGATCTGCATATACATTTTATCACTGTGATATTCTGGACACAAATGCAAAGGTCACACTTATGTTTGTAGCAAAGCCTAATTGGAAAGTGAGCATGGATTCCTAAAAACTTCCTTCTCCAGGTTGCCTAATGCTCTCCAATGTCAATCCTATTGGTGACTACACATTTGTTTTCTTCCTAAGATTACATATTCATCCTCAACCCTGTTGAAACTGTCTAATCCTATCACTTTGGCCTGATTTCCTAATGTCTCTATTGATATCTGCTTTCCTACATATTTTTCCCCAGTTCATCATTGTGACTGACTCTTCACATGTGCTGACATTTACATTCACTCTCTAACCGATACCCTATTGCTAAAGAACTTTTGGTCCAAATTTTATACTCACTCTTCTTCCTAAACCTACCGACTAGCTTCCTAATCTTACCTACTATCCCTTTTTGACTGGATGTTCTCTCCTACATTCAATCATCCAAGCTACAAGGTCCTATGCCATTGTAGATCAATTGATCTGAGACATCTGTGCAGAATGTAATTCAAAGCTAAGTATCCCAATCAAGGGCCCAATGCCTTCTGGCTTCAAATCTTACTTAGATTTCTGTTTTCATACATAGATTTCACCTATATATGATTACAAATATCGCAGGTTCCCAATACCATTCTACAACTAGCAGAATGATTCCTAACCCAAATCGAACATGTTCTTAACCCCTAACCAGACACTGTTCCCTCAATCGAACTTTACAGAAGAGCAGGGACAGAGTTGGTCTTACAATACAGGAATGGAGGGGATCTTCCAGCTGCTGAGAACTTCAAAGTTCCATGCAGAAATGAACCCAGAGAAGATGTAGGCAGCTATGAAGGACCTGAGAGAGCAAAAGTCATCTTCCATGGCAAACAACCTGGTCAGGATGAAGGGATGTGTCTGAATGAACCTGTCTCTTCTTAATGTAGACAAGATGGACCAAAGCAGGCCTGTGTGGAGAGCTGTTCCTTGGTGGCCTATGGTTGATATTCCATTCTAACTTGTGAAAGTGTCACAGGACGCAGGGACAGCCCTCCATCTCATGGGACCCTTGCAAGCAACTGTTAGGACACAGTGGTTGCCGAGGCAGTGACCTCATTCAGTTCCTGAAGGAAGTGACCTCACCTCACTTCCTTGGTGATGGAACTCTCTGAACTTGGGATCCAGGAAGCCAGGCACCCAGAGGCACTCCCAGTCCCAGTCCCAGTGGGCTCACTTGTTTGGATTTACCAAGGACAGAGTCAGTCTTCCTGGTACCTACTGATGTGAGGATGGCCAAATGCCAGGAAAGCATGAAGAGGGCCTTGCCTGAGAAAGCAGGTAGTGGCTCACCGCTGGCTCCTGACAACTTCACAGAGTTGGCCAAGGAGGCCAGATCTGAGACAGGACAGGCCATTTCGGGGGAACATAGTATGGCCCAGCAGTCAGACGACACTCCGGATAGTCACAGACCTACTTGGGGCAAGGAGGTGCCTTTGTGGGTGTGGGGGTGAGTTTGTGGATTTGTCTCATGTCTGAGAATAGGTAGGAAAGGCGGTTTGTTTGTTTGGAGTGGACTGTTTCCAGTAAGTCTTTGGACAAGGCGAGTGTTTCTAAGTTTTGTGTATCTCACTGTGTCCTGGTTGTAGACATTAGAAAAGAGAATGCATCAATGGATGTGTCCTGTCTAGTAGAAAGCTTCCCAGTCTTCATCCTGCCCAATTTATGAGTGGACTGTGGCTTGCCTTATGGATGGGCAACACCTACTATCTTCTAAGTTCCTGTTTTCTTCCTGAATTCTGGCCACTCTCCAGAATAGGCTCATGGTTTTGTGTCCAAGATATGTACCACCTCCAAGCTCTGTGACATGGCCATGTACTGGATAGCTGAAAGGAATGTTGAGCATCTCAGAAAACTCAGATATCAGTGGGACCAGTAAAGTCTCAGTGGAAAAGCTTGCTTTGGGCCTTTTGCTTACCTATTGTTCTGTTGCCCTGAATGTCAGGAAGGCCTTTGCCTCAGGGCACCCCTTTGGGAAGCCTGAAGAAAACAGTTTCAAATGGAAATGAATGGGCATCACCTGTGGCTCTTTGCTTCATTGCTTTGCAAAGGGATGTGTCTGAATCAGCCTCTTGGCCCTGTGTGAGGCTGTGGCTTAGATTGTCAGCACCTGATGGATTGAAGAAAGATCCCATGTGTGCATGCAAAGCCAAGATGGCAAAAACGCAGTCATTTTGCATGAAGTCTCTCGCCTTCTCTGTAAGGTTCTGACCTCCGTCAAGAGAGCATAGGATCCTTGGGTCAAATGAGTTCTTCAAAGCCCTGCAGAGGCTAGCCCATAGGCGCTTGGGTTTTCTCCTGACTCCAATTCACACAAAGAATCTATACCCCGCAGTCAGTAGGCCTCAAATTGGAGAAGCAGAGCAGTATTAAAGGCAGGCCTCTTTGATCACTCCTGGTGCACAGGAAGGCTGTCCAGGCCACCCTGATATTAGGCAAATGAGGGGCAAGGGAGCTTCTTGTGGACACTGTCTTGGGCTGAGCCCCTGATGGAAACCTCCAGCCAGAGGTTATGATGAGTGTGTATATGGAAGAAGATGAGGGCCATGTGGCAGTGTTTTGGTTTGAATTGTGGTCATTTGTGTGGCGGTTGGAAGAGATGACTGGGTCCACCTTGGCGTGAACTCTGGTTGATTCCCCTTGGAGAATGAGCTCTGGAACTGACCTCAGAGAAGTATTGCCATGAATTGTGTTGAGATTTTAGGAGGCCACGCATGAGAGTCACCTTGGAATCTGAGATCTAGGCCCAGGTTGGCTTTCCACAGAGCACTGGGAATCTCAGCCAGGATATCCCATGATTTTATTCTTCCAGACCTGGCAGCCATCGTTGAGAGTCAAAACACACATGGACCTCACATTGTAGACCTCAATGGCCTGGCTTCATGCGACCTTATGGCCACTCTTTGGGAAGCCTTGTTTGTGAGAGTTCTCCAGACCTTTCATTGAAATGAGCTTCCTCACCATTTAATGGTTTCCTGAATGAATGGAAACCCCAAATGCCTCCAACTTCATCCTTTAAAAATGGCTAGATAAATACCATGAAATTTTTCAGTTCCCATGTCCAGGTGGCACTGGAGAACCTTTGGATGTCCTGTTGCTGATCAGGAGTGTACCAGACGGTGCCTTGATTGACTGGGTTTTATGAAAATGGTGTAGAACAGAGATGCCAGTAAGTTGGGGCCTGCTGAGTAGTGGGCCTAGAGAAGTGGTGTGCAGGAGTGTGATAAAACATCTGTGGTAGGGCCATGTGGATCTGACATTGGCTTCCAAATGGCTTGTGAATGACATGGTGCAGCCGGCAGACACTTATAAGTAAAGGCATCTTGTTATATGGAGAGGTTTCAGGGCAATGTTCAGAATCAGGTTGCTAGGGTCAAGGGGGCAAGCTCTGTGGATAGAAGACTGGCTGGTGCATTCTCCTAGGACCCTGATCCACCACACGTGACAGAACTCCCTCCAGCACTGTGTCCCAGTTGAACTCCTTGTATTTCATGAAGCAAATACCAAACTCCCAGTGCAGCAGCAAGAAACACCACGAAAAGTAGAGGAGGACCAAATGGCTTCACAGTCCACAAGGGGAGACACTTAGCCTCCAGTGGCCACTGTGGAACTACAAAGAGAGAATTCAGCACTTCTGCCTCATGTTCATTGGAAAATCAGAAACCATGTCCTCCAGGTCACATAGATGCAGACCCAGCTTTGATGGTCTCACTACAAAGGAAGCTAAAGCTCCTGACAACAACATAGATTTCAATGCCCAACCTCAGAGGCAGTTCTCACCAAGTCTTTAGGCCAGCAGAGCTCCATGTTTGAGGAGTGTTTATCCTGTCCCTTACTTATGGAAACTCCTCTACCACCTCCTAGGTTGTGAACTCCTGAGCATTTTCCATTCAACATATGTATTCACAGATTTTCTAACTCTTCCCCTCGAGTTGCTTCTTCCTTGGGGCGAAGGTCATGTCAAGGCATTGTCTGGATGAGAGTGGGAAGATTTTTCTGTAGCACGTATTTGCATAAACATTGGATTCATTTCCTATTTTCCATTTGAAATACTGATTCCCTGACACTAACCCATACCCTACTAGGCTCTGACTATGAATCCTAATATGATGGAGAGAAATAACCCAAATAGAATAGTAATACAAGCAGTTCAGAGGAGGCATGGTGTATAGTTGCACTTGCCTTTTGCATTATAAAGGGTAGGTGTTATAAATCCAGTCCAATTGAATAGAAATAGTTCTCCATGTGTTTTTAAAGTTAACAAAGATGTGAATTCCTGTCTCCCTTTCTCTGTAGCCATTCAGCACATGTATTTTACATGCACATATAGAATCCTACC